>NC_091697.1:91442500-91717500 GCF_041296265.1 Equus caballus | reverse complement strand
TCTAACATCTTAAACATCACTTTATAAATGAGACTGTGCATTTTCGTTAATAGTTTCTCACTTAAGTGTAAAAGCAGAACTGAATATTTTGTCATTGAAAAGAAATTGTACTGTTGCCAAATTGCCCAAAAACAAATATTGTGGAGATTTTTTCTTAACTTGAATATGAAGGGTAATCAGTTTTGCATAAACTTACAAAGATACACATCTTATGAGGAGAAAGAAAATATATCTTTTTTGGGTAATCAGTTTTGCATAAACTTACAAAGATACACATCTTATGAGGAGAAAGAAAATATATCTTTTTTATTTTACAATAAGGCACTCAGAGTAAGCGAGACTAATAAATACGTGAACCCTAAATAGTTAAGGCCTTTTTTCCTCAGCAAATGTGCGATACTTTTGAAGTTAGTCATGTGTTATTTGTAGACGTATAGAGCATGTATGTCAATAGTCCAAAGTTAAATAAAAATGTTCATTTGCTATTGAAATGCTTTTATTAAGCATATGCACACTAAGGTGGATGTACCTTTTTATTTATGTGCTGCCAGTGTTTTCTGATAAAAATTTTGAAAATTGTGATGGGGTGAAACTACACGTGGGAAAAGAGATTACAATCACTGTATTTAAATTAATGCACAATATTTTGAAAGCAAATTAAAAATCCATTTTTATGTCTTGTTTATAATTGAGTCAGGGCACAACCTTTTTGAAAATTACATGCTCTGTGTTACTTGTGCCACAAGACCTTTTTGATCTTTGGTTAACTTGGAGTTTTGACCTTGCCTCAGAACACAAAGCATTCGTGTTAACTGATGGAGAGGTCACTGAGCTTACAGCACATTTTTGGTGTTTTATTTTAACAGTTCAATAATAAGGTGAAGGGGAACACTCCTGAAAGTGACCATAATAGATTTATTGCCTTTTTGTTATTAAGGCCTCTTAAGATAATTGTTTTCAGAATTATAATACGATCTTTTTAGAACTTCTAGACTTAACTTCAATTAAGGCTGGTCAGATTCCATTTCAGCTGTTTCACGTTGTGTTAATTTTCATTAAGTTTATTATATTTCAGACCTCTTAGAAGGTTTATTTAAAATTCATTGCTCAGCTAAAAACATACTATATATTTTTCTCCTAAGAAAATAAGATCTAACTTATGGTTCTATTCCTCAGAATGACTATATTAAATGTTTAATGCTGCTCTTATGTTGATATTTTATGTGTGTGTAAATACACAACATTTTATATGTAAGGATGTTCTTAACACAGGTAAGTTCATAAAAATACATTTCAATTTAGCATATTAGTATTATAAGCCTCATGTAAGCATTGGAAGGGCTTAAACAAACTTCAAAGAAAAAAAATCAACATGCTTTTCTAGAATGTATCATGTCTAAATAAAACATCTAAATGTTTGATTTCTAGAACAGAAGCAGTCCGTAAACTAGGTTAGTTTTCCCTAAAGCCATTAGATGACTTTAAACATTTGTTAAGTTTTTCTAAATATTACCCCATGAGAATTTATGCTCATTTTACGTGAGGAAATCCAATCAGATCTAGTGAAGTCTGTATAGAAGTTAGAATTCACGATGACCCCTTTTGGAAAGCTAATTCGTCTAGTCCCAGAGTTTCAGATGTTAAAGAAAAAGTTTACAACATGTCGGGGAAACTGTGTATTAAGAAATTTGGAACATAGCACTGCTTCATATTCAATTAGTAGTTTTCCATTATTAGTCATTGTCTCTTGGAGAATTTTATTTACATAAAACCATAGTAAACAATTTTCCATGTATGATTTTTTTAAAGGAAGAATCTTTTTATGGGTGAGTTCTCTGTTTTCTCAACAATTTTACCTTAAATATTTTCCAATAATTTACCAAAAAAAAAAGAAGAAATTAACTACAGTCATGCGTGGCTTAACGACAGAGATACCTTCTGAGAAATGCATCGTTAGACGATTTCGTCATTTGTCAACATCATAGAGTGTATTTACACAAACTTAGGTGACCTAGGCTACCACACGTAGGCTGTACTCTTATGGGACCACTGTTGTATATGTGGTCTGTTTTTGACTGAAACGTCGTTATGCCACGCACGGCTGTAATTTCACTATTGTTTTCCTGCTTTTTAATATGAACTTTATGGATGTATAGTTAACATAAAATAAAATGGACACATCTTGTGTGTATAGCTGAAGTTTTGACGAGCGTGTGCATCAATGTAACCACCATCACAGTTAAGGTATTGAACATTTCTGTCACCCCAAAGAGTACCCTTGTTACTTTTTGAAGTCAGTATCCTCAACTCCAGAATTAGGCAGCTAGTGATCTAACTTCTATTACCTTAGAGCATTTATGCCTCTTCCAGAATTTCATATAAATAAAATCATGAAGTTTGCATTTTTTTGACCTGGTTTTATTTGCTCACAAAACATGAGAATGATGTCTTGAAGATATATATAAATTGTTCCATGTAGTTTTTCTTTTTTTTCTGAGTAGTTTTATATTGTATTAAATACCAAAATTTATCCATTCATTTATTGATGGAAATTTAGTTTGTTTTCACTTTTCAGCTATTATAAATAAAGCTACTATGAGCACTGACATATGAGGCTTTGTGTAGATAAGTGTTTCCGTAACTATCTGGTAGGTACCAAGGAGTGGAATTGGTCGTCCTTGAAAATTTCTCTCAGCGACATTTTGTAATTTTCAGTGTGCAGACCCTGGGATGAAACTCATCTGGGAATGATATATGTATTTTAAGTGTTTTTCCCTTTATGTGTTTGCCAATATTTTTCTGTGGATTTCTGCATCTATATTCGTAAGGGTTATTAGTGTATAATTTCCTTTTTTTATAACGTGGTTGTCTGATTTTTACACCCAAGATGTCATTTTGTGAATTGTTATCAAGGTAATAATGCTGGTCTCAAAAAATGACTTGAGAAGTGTTTTCTTCTCTGTTTTCTGAAAGCATTTATGTAAGCTTAGAATAATCCCTTACTTTAATATTTGATAGAATTCACCAGTGAAATCTTGTGGTCCCAGAGTTTTATTTGTGAAAAAGTTTTTTAATTATAAGTTTAATTTTTTGATAGTGACAGGTTATTTATGTTTTCTGTTTCTTCTTTCGCCAGTTTTACTAACTTGTGTTTCTCCAGGCATTTGTCCCTTCCAATTA
Organism: Equus caballus; assembly: GCF_041296265.1. NCBI lineage: Eukaryota > Metazoa > Chordata > Mammalia > Perissodactyla > Equidae > Equus > Equus caballus. Next base: position 91,714,320 of record NC_091697.1, on the reverse strand, counting down.
AATTGTTGAATTTATTGATGTTAATTATTTATGATATTGCTCATATCATTGTAACATACATAGATTCTGTAGGATGGCACTTTTTCATTCTTGATATTAGTAATTTTTGTCTCCTCTATTTTCTTCTTGCTCAATTTACTTAAAGATTCATCAATTTTATTGTTCTTTTCAAATAACTAAATTTCATTTTATTGTTTTGTTTTGTTTTGTATTTGTCCCACTGTCTAGGTCATTGCTTTCTGCTATTAACTTCATTATTTGTGTCCTTCTACTAAGAGAAATTTTTTCTCTTCTATCATGATTTCTTAAGGTAGATGCTTCATTATTGATTTTAGGCATTTATTCATTTCTGATATAATCATTTAAAGCTAAAAATTCTCCTCAAAGTATTGTTTTAGCTTTGTCCTACAAATTTTCATGTGGTGCTTTTATAATCATTCTTTCCAAAATATTTTCTAAATTTAGTGCAATTTCTGCTTCCACCATGGGTATTTTGATATATGGTGCTTAATTTCCAAATTTAAGGGGTCTTTGAAGTAGTTCTTCTTGTAGTTTATTTCTCATAAAATTACATTGTGGTCAGAAAATATGATTTCTACAATTTTGTCTTTTAAAATGTATTTGTGTGTGGCTCAGCATATGTTCTATATTGGTGAATGTCTTGTGTACAGTAACACATAATGTATATTCTGCTCTTACTGAATATAGTGTTTTACAAATCCCTTGTTTTATACTTTAAATTCAGGTCTTCTATATCCTTATTGATTTTTCAGTCTACTTGTAGTATCAATTACTGAGAGAGGAGAGTGTAATCTGCATAATCACAAATTTGCCTATTTCTTCTTTTAGTTCTGTAGTATCTGCTATATATGCATATGTATATGTACAAGTAGGCATATATATGTATATTGGCTACATTTGCTATGTGCACATATGCATGTATACATATTTTTGCATATATGTATTTTTGCATATATATTTTTTTACCATCCATAAACATTTAGTTTTGTTAACGTGTTCTTAATTAACTGATCCTTTATCATTATGGTATTTCCTTCTATACACCTAGTACTGTTCCTTATCCTGAGGCTAACTTTCTATATAATTAATATATAGACTCCGTCTTATGATTTGTGTTTTGCACACTGTGTTTTTTCATAGTTTTACTTTAACCTTTCTGTGTATTTATAATTATTGCATGTTTCTTAAACACAGGATACAGCTGAGTTTTGCCTTTTATCCATTCTGAAATTCTCTACCTTTTAATTAGAGTAATTAGGTCATTTACGTTTACTATATTAATATTCTCAGGTTTAAGTCTACTATTTTTCAATTTATTTTCTATTGATCTCCTCTGTTCTTATTCATTTTTCTTTTGTATGTTTTTTGGCTTATTAGAGGTATTTCTAAGATAATTCAGTGGTAATTATAAGGCTTTAATATGCTTCGTTAATTTCTCATAGTCTAGATTCAAATAATATTATCCAACATTTTATTTAATGTAGAAATCCTTCAAAAGTATACTTCCAGTTCCCCCTCCACCATATATGCTATTGTCACACATTTTACTTCTACATATGTTATAAACTCCAAAATATGTTGCTATTATTTTTGCTTTAAATAGCTAATTAGCTCTCAAAGAAGAAAAAAGACAGAGAGAGAGAAGGAGAGAGAAAGAAAGAGAGAGAGGAGAGAGGAGGAGAGAAAGGGATCAGTTGATTGATTTTAAGGAATTAGTTCACATGGTTATGGAGACTTGGTAAAGACAACATCTGCAGGATGGGCTCGCAGACTGGATACCCAGGGAAGAGTTTCAGTTCGAGTCCAAAAGACCACCTGCTGGCCACAGTCCATAAACTGGGATATAATCCGTGTGTCTGACTGTTTCTCTTTCCGAAGTGAACAACCTTGTGTACTGCTTGAAATTTTGCCCATTGGCAAGATTTCCCTTCACCACTGTCTTTTAAGGATGTCCCAGAAAGAGCTCTAGTTCTGCAACTTTCCACTTTTGGGTTCACATTGCATATCATGTGGAACCATTGTAAACCAGGCCTGAGTTTTCTCTTCCTCTAACAATTGATCATAGGGAAGTTCCCATGAAAACACAGGTGTAGGCTGGGAGAGAGAAGGTACTGTAGCAGCAGTGGGGACCACGGGCATTTGGGCTACTTCTTCACATAACTCGCTTATGCCTTCAGGGACTGTTTGGGCCTGATCTTTACAAACTTCTTCCACTGATGATGGGATCCTGCTGTATATGCCCAACTTTATGGCTTGGGGAGTTAAATAACACCCAGTTTATAATGGGCAGTTCAAGTCATAGGATACTTTGTGGCCCGTCATTAAGCATTCATTTTGGCTAAGGTCTAGTAGCAGGCCAAAAGCTGTTTCTTAAAAGGAGAGTAGTTAACTGCAGAGGATGGCAGTGCTTTGCACCAAAATCCTAAGGACTTGCACTGTGATTCACCTATAGGGTCCTACCAAAAATACCAACAGCATCCCTATCTCACACTGACACTTCAAGTACCATTGGATCTACTGGGTCATATGGCCCAAACGGCAGAGTAGCTTGCGTGGTAGCCTGGACCTGTTGCATAGCCTTCTCTGCTTTTGGGTCCCACTCAAAACCGGTAGCTTTTCAGATTCCTCAGTAAATGGGCCAGAGCAGCACACCCAAATGAGGAACATGTTGCCTCTAAAATCCAAAGGGTCCAGAACAAGAGAAGATCCAATCTGGTCTCAAAATGTATCACATCACCCAGGCCATCTCGAGTCACAGAGAGACAAATACTGCATAATTCCACTTATATGAGGTATCTAAGAGTTAAATTCATAGAATCAAAGAGTGGTATGGTGCTTGCTGGAAGTTAGGGGGAGGAGGAAATGGAGAGTTACTAATCAATGGGGATAAAGTTTCACTCATCGAGATGAATAAGCTTTAGGGATTTGCTGTACTACATTGTACCTATAGTAAAAATAATGTGTTGTACACTTAAAATTTTGTTAAGAGGTTAGATTTCATGTTATGTTCTTATCACAATAAAATAAAATTTTGAAAGATAATTATGAATGTAAATAGTTAATATTGGTTCTGTTGATCATGTAGAAAATTAAGGGCTATTCTTTTTGCAATAATAGTACTATTTTGAAAAAGGAAAAAAGAGTAAAGGACATTTTTATAAGATAAATTTTCACACAATTTAAACAAATTCTTAAAGAAATCTAATGGCCTAGGTGCAAATTAAATAATTTCCAAAATTTCAGTTGTTTTTAATCACCATTTTACCAGCCTAGTTTTTCATATTTTGGTCTAAGGAAAAGGCTATTTCCACACAATGCTTCAAAGAGCAGGAAAGCCTCTATCAATAATCTTAAGCTTGCTGCTCATACACCTCCCCATCAGAAAGATGCTCTTCTTATCATGCCCAAAATGATCTAGACTGCTCCAAGACTGTGTGAGAGAAATCTACATTCTACTGGGTGATAGGTGAGTTGTATTTGCCTACACTTAGAATTCCCGCATGTTTCCTTTCCAAATTGGAAATTTCTAAATCAGAAATCAAACAGAAAAACAAGAGGAAAATTAAAATGTCAAGGAGACTCCCCACAACCTGTGAAAACTCTGTGATGGTTTCTTTCTAACTAGAAATGATTTATCAGGAAAAGATAGTCATCTGTTTTTTAAATTGTCTCCTCTCTATAGCATGGAAGCTCAAATTTGTATAAAATTAATTTGCTTTGAACTACCCAGCTCCTAATTGTTTTCAAACTGCTTCTCAGAAAATTTTACACCTTTATCTAAGCATTTAAAGAACAGATTTGAACAGAAGTTTTAGAAAAATGTCAAAAGACAGAAAAGCCAGTATTATCACAGAGTCCATTTTGCAGGTGGGTACTGAGGACAGTATGTTAGAGTCAAGAATTACTAGTGGTTCTAAAATCTAACTATGAGAATGTGCCTATTTAATTACTCAAGTCACTCAGATGATTGATTTTGAACCACACCATATCTCTGATCCTGCAAAATTAATGTCCAAGGTTCATTGATGTTGCACACTTTTGGTTGCTTATGTTTCAACATATTTTGAAAATAAACATTCCATTTATGTGTTGAATAAAAAAGAAAGCAGAATGAAAAAGAGACTAAAGATACAAGCAGAAATTATTAAATTATAAAGGAGAAAAATATAATTGTTAAAATGTAAAAGCCAACATTTAAAAGGAAACACAATAAAATTATCAAAACATCTTTTGCAAGTATAAAAGGGAAATAGAGAAAATCATGAATAAAAAAGTTAATGTTAGGTGAGAATATAATACAAAAGTGAAGGAGAAATGAAAATTAGATAAGATGTTTTAGTAATAAATTTAAGGCTTCAGATGAGATGAATAGTTTTCAAAGAAAAATATAATTGAAAAATATTAATCACCAGAGTAGAACACCTGGTAGGAAATATAGCGCAAAATTTCTGAATAATGATTCTCAAGCTGGAGTGTCTGTATATAAATCCTACCTCTGCCACTTAAAGATATATGATCCTTCATAAGTTGTTTTAATATTTGTGCCTCAGTTTTCTATTAGTTAAAATAGTGTAATGATAGTTTTTACCTCATAAATTATTCAAATTAAGTAATTTAATATTTTAAAGCACTTACAATAGTTTTTAGTCTTTGCGATAGTTATATAAATATTAACAGTAAACCACAATCTAAAAAATAAAGTGACATAATAAATGAAAATTGCAGCCTGATACTATTTTGGAATGTAGATGCTAGGAAATCAAATATAATATACTTTCAAAAGAATAATGGGCTTACATCTGACCAATTGATATGCTAAATAATTGGAAAATATTCCTGCAAATATTTTTATGATAGCACACATCTAAACATTTAGGGAAAATACAATAACCTAATAAACAAAGCTCTCAAGTAAGCAGGTAAGAAAGATACTAGGGGTTCTGAAATAAACAGGGCTAAGCAGCCAGAAATACATAGAGGGATAGAATCTGTGATAGTAAGTTCAAGCTCAAACTACAGCTGCCCTGTAGGCATTTTTCAGTCATAATAAAAAGGAGGCCTTAATAGTTGGAAGGTGTAAGAGCCAACACTTAGAGCTACAGTAAGATGAATAGGACCACTTAAAGAGCTATACCTAAGTAAAAGGGTGGACTAGAAAAAAGTCCCACCACTATCAAAAGGAGAAAAGAAGATAACTATTCTGTTTCAGGCTGAATTCCTGAGTATGGGGGAGTGGGAGGAAAAATTTTTATCTAAGAATCTCTAACTATAGGTTTGAAGATATAATTTATATTAACAGCTTGTTCTCCAAACCCCAATTTGGGAAACTAACTTAGAATAATCTTGTTGGGTATTCATAAGTCTCTAAAAGGATTCATCTTCAACCCGGGATTCTCAAGGTTCCCAAAGAGAAAACTTCATCCAGCAAGTTTGAAATCCAAACATCAAAGAAACAATTTACCATGAGAAGAGAGAGAAAAATATCAATTTAGAATTTAAAAAGATTCAGTTAATGGAATTACCAGAAACAAAATATAAAATGAAAGTTTTTCAGGAACTTAAAAAGTCTAAAATATTACAAATTTTCAGAGAAGATAATATAACTTAAAAACTCTAGTATACTTGAAAAAACTTCAACTAGACATATGGAAATAATAAAACCATGAAAATAATAAAAATAAATTGATACACTAATTGAACATTTAGACATAGCAAAAGAAAGAATTAGTGAACTAGAGGATAGAAATTACCCAGAATATAATTTTAAAAAGTAAGAATGGAAAGTATTACAAAGATGTTACAATACATAGAGAGTAGAATGAAATGTGGCACACATGTATTTAGTGTTCCATGAGAAGCAGATAGAATAAGGACTGATGATTTTCCAGAACTTTTGAAAGACATGGTTTTCAGGTCCAGGAAGTTCTGAAAATCCAAAGTGAACAAATAAAGGGATAAATGCTTACTCAAATAATAGTAACACTTGGTAACATTGAAATCTAGGTAGTGGTAAAAGTTAAAATACAAATGTCCGTAAATGGAAAATAATTAGCAGCTGATAAAGTACTTAGCTTCAACAACAATAGAAACCAATAGGCAAATGGAAAGATAGCTTCAAAAATCAGGGAGGCAATGGTAACCTGGACTTTTATACCCAACCAAACTACCTTTCACCAATAAGGATGAAATAATGATTTTTTAAAAAAAACTAAATCAAAAAGTTTATGATAAATCAGCTCTCACTAAAGGAACTTCTAATAATATCCTTCAGGGAAAGGGAAATGATCCCCTAAAACGTGTCTGTTAAACAAGAAGGAATACGAGCAAGGTAATTAATAAACTTTTGGGAAAAGCTATATGTCTTAACTTTATAATAAAACAAAAAAATAAATATTTTAGAGGATATAATCATAAATAAACACAAAACTATGATAAAATGCAGGTGAATGGTCAAAAATAAAAAGGTTTTAAAGACAGTGTATAATTTGAGAGAATAAAGAGATATTTATTAATTTTAATTTTTAAGGTATATTATGCATTTTAAAATTTTAGCAGTAACCACTAAAAGAAGAAAAATAGAGTAATTTACTGCCAGAGCAATATAGGAAATAAGTGGAATTAAAAATAAATCAGTTCAGGGGCTGGCCGCGTGGCTGAGTGGTTAAGTTCGTGCGCTCCACTGCAGGCGGCCCAGTGTTTCGTTGGTTCGAATCCTGGGTGCGGACATGGCACTGCTCATCAAACCACGCTGAGGTAGCATCCCACATGCCACAACTAGAAGGACCCACAATGAAGAATATGCAACTATGTACTGGGGGGCTTTGGGGAGAAAAAGGAAAAAAAATAAAATCTTAAAAAATAAATCAGTTCAAAAGAAGACCTAGAAAAAAGAAAAAACTATGGAAATAGCATGGTACATTGCAAGATTAAAATAAGATTGTTTAAAAATATTTATTAGTAACCATAATCAACATTTTTTAAAAGTTCTAATTATAAATCCCAGACTGATAAACTGGGAAAAAAATCTACTTCTTATATAAACCCAGCAAGAAAGCTTAAAAACAGAAAGATTAAAAATAAAAGAACAGAAAAAGTAACAGCAAGCAATTACTAACCTGAAGAAAATTATTCCATCTGTATTAGCATCAGAGAAAATGTACTTCAAGACAAGAAAGCATTATTGATCCTACTTGGTGATTAAAGATGCAATTCACCTGAGAGATAAAACATCATAAAATGCATGTATCTAATAATATCAATATTTAAAGAACAAAAATTAAGAGAATTATAGAGATATTGACAAATTTGCCATTAGAGCCAAAGATTTAAATTATTTTCTCAGTATTAGTAGATCAGGAAATTAATATTGAGTGGGACATAGAATATTTGAATAACACACTAATCAAGATACACTCTAATTTCAAGCACACATGGAATAGTTCAGAATTTTGACTACATGCTATTGCATACAATGAGCATCAGCAAAAGTCAAAGAATCTATATCATATAGACAGTCGAATGTAAATACAATATGTTAACTTAGTATTTAGTGTATAAAAGAACTTCAAGAACTGCATACATTTGGAAATGTACACCTCTAAACTTATATTTTAAAGAAAACATTTTAATGGAAGACGAATAATAATATAAACATTGCATATAAAAATTTATAGAAAGAAACATAAGTGGTGCTTCAAGGTTAATTTATGGCCTTAAATAATTATATCAGAAAAGAATAAAGCTAAAACATGTTACTGAGAAATAAAAATAAATATGACAGAATAAATTATAAATTAAATTAAATACAATGATGATAGTAACAGAGAAAAAGAGCAAAATTTGAAGAAATAAAAAAACAAAGATATAATGAAGAGCAAGCATAAGGCCAAAAATTAGTTCTTTATAAAAATTAATAAAATGGAAAAATCTATAGAGAAAAATCAGGATGATCTAAAGAGAAGACACAAACATTATGAATGACAAAAGTGATATAAGCAGAGACTGAGAAAAATAGTACATTTTACAAGTTTATTCCCCAATCATGGAAATTTAGATTAATTTGACATTTTCTGAGAACAAAATTTAGCTTATTTGTATAAAAGAAATAAAATTCCCAAATGTACCTATAGTCAGTAAAAAATTAAATTGCTATTTAAAACTAATGATTGCTTTTATAAAGCAGTCCCCTGAGTCCTTTGCAGTTGATATCAAGCATTAAAGATTTTCAAAACAACAATAATTTTAATCTATTTTTTCAAACAACAGAAAAAAAGAGGGACTTCTTAATCATTTTAAATATCTCTGGTCCATTCAGATCAGGGCAATACAAACACTAAGTCATAGTCTTCTCACATTTACAGGTACAAAAATATTGAGTGTTTACTATCAATATGTAATGCCACTTTTTCATAGATATGATTTCCACATTCAATAGGTCAATTTCTAGGTTCTTGATTACACTCCATTAGTTTGTCTGTCCCTGTGTTAATAATATTATCTTAATGACTATAGTTTTTATAGTAAAATATTTGGTATCTCCACCTTATTCTTCAAAATTATCTTGAGTGTTCTTGGCTCTTACTTTGTGTGTGTGTGTGTGTGTGTGTGTGTGGAGAAGACTGGCCCTGAGCCAACACCTGTTGCCAATCCTCCTCGTTTTGCTTGAGGAAGAGTGGCCCTGAGCTAACATCTGTGCCCAGCTTCCTCTATTTTGTACGTGGGTCGCCTCCACAGCATGGCCTGACGAGTGGTGTAGGATCTGCACCCGGGATCCCAACCCACAAACCCGGCGGCTGAAGTGGAGAGTGCCGAACTCAACCACTACGTCATCAGGCCAGCCCTGGCTCTTACTTTTTTACATCAATCACATTGTGGTGGTCTATGAGACTTTGTTTAGAATTGCTCTGATTATGTTTTAAAGTAGGGGAAATTGACAGATCTTTTTATATGGAATTTTCATATTCTTGAACGTTTTTCTCTCAGTTTATTTGTTAGTCTTACCATTATTATTTTTATTACATTTTCTAACTGTTACTGGTGTATAATCATGCAATGCCTTTTATATAGAAATTTTGTGTCCATCACTATTGCTGAAATCCCTGGTGTATTTTTATAATTTGTCCATTCCACTCATGTAATTTCCAAATAGGGAAGTGTGTTTCTTACTTCTCAATACTTACACACTAGGACTTCTTGATTCAATATTGAATAGAAGCTGTGACAGTGGGCTTCATTTTCCTTGATTATATTTTGAAGAAAAGACACCACTAAAAATAATATCCTGATTTACAACTTTCATAAGAGTTTAAGACTTCTATGTAGAACTAGTTTGCTAAGAGGATCTTAAATATTTTTGAATATGTTTTCTCCATAATCTTTACTCTATTAAATATGAAGAAAAGTGCATTGATATATTTCCTAATGTTAAACTACTTTTCCATTTCTGAGATATATCTAATTTTGCCATAATGTATTATTAATACAGTATTGGATACTTTTATATACTTCTACACTTTAAATCTAAATAATATCATCTATTTATCTATCTAGCTTCATCATCATCATACCATCATCATCATGATAAAATGAAAGATCCTATAAGGAAGATTCTAAGCACTAAATCTGACAGGTAACTAGTAACAATGAATTAGTATTGAGGATAATAGACTTTCATTTTATCAATTGGCCTCACTTATAGCTTTTAAAATGGCACAACTAAGGAAATGTTATCTCATCTTCCAAACTACCATCTAACTAGCTGAGTAAAACAAATTCATGATAGAAAAGAAATTCCACAATGAGCATGGTCTTAGTTAACAAGGTGATAAATTAATAATGATTATCTCAGATTTGCAAATCAAATATCTCTTTGTTTCTTTATATGAGTAAAAAAGAAAGACAAGTGATCAATACAGAAGTAATAAAAACTGGCAAAAGCACTACTATTAGTTGCATGTATTATCATAATAATGCAGTCACGTTAATAATGATCACCATGCTAAGAGTTCTTCCATATGAGTTGTACGTAGCATAACTCTTGTAGAGGAAAAACCTGGTACATAACCAACACTCCCTATTGGTTTTTTGGAATGAATAAATTAATGAACAATGAACGTTTAAGACATGCATCCAATGAATTTATCAATTTTCTATATCAATGGTGCTTTAAGTCATAAAGAATTGCATGAACTTGACTTTTGGAAACACTGCATTTATCTCATGTATTTGTTATGTTCAGCTATATGAAAATTCTAAGAAATTACCAAAGAAAATCAATAGTACTGGAGAGAAACCATATCATATTATACAACCTAATATATTTCTTGATGTATCATGGATTTGGAGTATCAGATGTGTCCTGGGCTGGTTAATATATTCCCTCTGGATCCAATTTTTACCTGTTTATGCACAATTCAAAAAATGTGAATAGGAAATTACCAGAAGGAAAGTACGTTCCTAGGAAAAAAGTTATGAATAAAGAGATTATCTACAAAGAGAGAGAGAAATCATAAATCAATTGTTAATAAATAACTACTATAGACTTCGAATAAAATTAGCCAAGATCAAAGTATTTAGAAATAGACTTGTCATTATCCAGAAACATCCTTTTCACTTTCATTGAACCCCTATCAGTAAATGGATGTGTAGATTATTCCCTCTGAAAGTTATGCTTTGCAAAGATTCATAATATTATTTACTGTTGACCATCTCCACACACACGTACATGTACGCTTTTTATTTTTTAAATATAGAGCACCACTTTATGTCTGATGAACCTTCAAGGGAGTGGCTAAATGTAGGAAAACAACTAAATATAAACTGGCAACTTGAAAAAGGAAATGCAAAATATGCTTGTGTTAGATAACACTGTGTGAAAAAATCATTATATATTCCCTTTGCTCCTTTAACAATGGAAGATGATGATTAACTTAGTTGAGTGACTCAGATTTCCTGCTTCAACTCTAAATCTGTCCCCATCTAGTGCTGTGACCCCACTCACTTAATTTCTCTGTGCCTTAGTTTCTTTATCCATAAGTTGGATGAATTATTCAATCACAATCATTGAATTATTCAATAACAATCTCTAACTTGTAGGATTAAATTTCTAGGAATGTCTGGAATGAATGTAAAATATAATATCTACTATTTGCATTCACTGATAGGTTCATACAGTTGAGAGCAAAAAGTGAAAATGTTTTGAGGTCATCCATGTGTAATCATGGTCAGGAAAGAGGAAATTATAAACTCATATATTCAAAGATTTTTAAAAGTGAGTGAAAGTAACTATTGCATAAAATTTCAGAATGTAGCCTCAAGATGGATCTTTGAAAAATATTACTTGAAATGGATAAACTGACAAAATGAACTGTCTAGAATAGTCAAGCATAGCAAATCTTGTTAGGAGTTTGCAGGGGTAAAAATAAATCTGTAAAATGGAGCAAATTTTCCAGCTTAAAATTAGAAATGTGGCCTATGTCCATTCTTTAGCAAACTGATCGCTGTTTTTATTTAAAAGCAGACATCTGTAGCCACTCCAAGATTATGAGAATTGTGATCAGAAACACAGCATATGGTACCAAGTGATGAATCTGAGGAGACACAGCTAAGTTTAGATCTAACTAAAATTTCTAGATTTTACTTTTTTAAAACTAAATGTAAGAAACATTCTGGCATCATTTATCATTACATGGATTTAATATATGATGTTCTCATTCTTAACTGTTCTCTTAAAACAGAAGTATAAATGTAATGCACATTTTTTATTTGCTCTTTCCAAAAACCACTATATTTATTTATAATTAATTTGGGGTTCTTTTGCTGACAGATATACTAAAATAAGATTGACAATAAGTGAAAGATAAATATAAATATGTGTCCATAATATATAAAACTTCAAATGAATATATAGATATAAAACTCACGAAGCACATATGTAGATTAAAATTTTAAGTATGTACCAGAGCAACTCTGACGAAATTTGGTTAATTACTTAGCTTTTTCAGATTATTTCTCATATTCTAGAGTATCTGATGATATTCATCCATCCAGTCATAGTTGTATAATTGAAATATATAGATAATGTAAAATTTATCATTTTTTTCACCTTTAAAACTTTTTTCAGAAAGTTAACCTCTATTAGATATATGCAAAGTAAGTAATAAAATCTCTAACTTTGTGCAAAATGCCTAATGAAAATAACGGATGAAATCCTATTTGTAAAATATCCATTGTATCTCAATATAAAAGTGAGATGTAAGACTTGCATTCAAGAATGCTTTTTATATTGGATTAGGAACAGGGACAGAGTTATCTCAAAGATTGACAAAACTTCTGGAGCTTCTTTTATCCTTTCCCATGATTTTAAAATACCTTTAGGTCCAGTTATTTACTAATGCTTGGCCCCTTTCAGGTGCAAAGAATGATTTTACCATTCTCCTGATCCCATCATAGATTGGAAAAATAGTGGAATAGTGGGTCATCCATCTAGGATCCGTTTCTAAATATTTGGACACAGAAGAACTAACGTATTGCGATCATGTCACTTAGAGACGTGTGTTTTGGGACAGGGGAACAGGTGTATGAGAGGCTCTTTCTAGACCATTTGCCTAAAAACATCATGAAAACATCTCTCTCTGTATGTTTGTTTTTTCCTACTTTCTTAAAGCCTTAGGTTAGTGGTTACAAGCACAAACCAAGGAGCCCGACGACTGGAATTCAAATCTCAACTCCTGTACTCCCTTGCTGTGGGGATTTGGGAAAGGCATTTAACTTCTCCGTAACTCAGTTTTCCATTTGCAAAATAAAGAAGACAACAGTTTTATCTCACTGTGTTGCTAGGAGGTTTAGGTGGACTAATTCATGAAAGTAATTTACATCAGTGTCTGACGTATAATAAACACTGAGAATGTTAATAGTTATAGTTTATTTATCATGAATTGTCATTTATTTACCACTAATATCACCAACTACCTCCTTCCTGGGCTCTTCCCAGGAAAGATGACACCAATTTCCCTGTGGCTTAGATCCCAAAACTATGTGTTTATTAAGTCTTTCATTTCATCAAAGTCTTGGAGAAGAGAAAGGTGAGAGGCGTCTTTCTCAGAAATCCAATACCATCTAAGGTCTTGGACATGGGATTGATTATTATTACTATCCTTTAAAAAACCTCCTTTCCAAGCTCAGAAGAGACCTTATCTGGCCTCCCTATGCTACGGGGATTGGGAGCTTGGAAGCCTACCCTTGACTCATCACATGTTCACCTCGGCCGACGTCTCCTCAGGGTCTAAGGTTTCCAAATTGAAAATTATTTTCTTGGCTTCCACTATAACAATTTTAACCCAACATATTACTTTTCTTCTTTTTTTTAGTTTGAGTCAAATAAACTACCACAAATTTAGCAGATTAAAACAGCCCTCGTTTATTTGCTCTTCGCTTTGTAGGTTAAAAGTCCAGGTGGGCTCTACTGAGTTCTCTGCTTTGGATCCAACAAAGTCAAAATCAAGGTGTCAGCCAGCCTGGGCTTTTCTTTGGAGGCTCTGTGGAAGAATCTGCTTCCAAGATTCTTCTTATAATTGCAGAATCCAGTTTCATGCAGCTGTGGGACTAGGGTCCTGTTCCCTTGCTGGCTGGTAGCTCAGGGTTGCTCTTAGTTCTAAGGACCTCACTCAACTTCTTTCACATGGCCCTTCCATTTCCCAACCAGTAACAGTGCATCCAGTTCCTCTCATGCTTCCAATCTCTCATTTCCTCTTCTGTGACCAGCTGGAGAAAACCTTGCTTCTAAGAAGTTCCTGTGAATAGAATAGGCCCACTCCAACATTTTAAGGGCCACTAACTAGTAACCTTTGCAAAATTCCTTTTACCATGTAACAGAACAATTACAAGAGTAATATCAGGGCATAAAGGTTATGGGGACTATTTTAGAATTTTGCAAATCACCCTCAGGCAATGTATATGCTAAGATCTACAGGTCTGCTCCTATGGAGAAGAATTAAGGTATTCGAAAATCACAGGGAGAAATATAGTCAAATAATATTAAAACATATTTTACCAACATATGCATTGTATATTATTTTTCATATATGGATGCTTGCCCAAACAACTGCTTCATAAATTACTGTTAAATGAATGAAGGAATAAAAGTGAGATCAGAGGCAAGGGTTTTGTTATATTTATCTGCTCTCCCTTTCATTGGTATGATTACTGAATATGAATACAGTCCTGTTTTCCCTTAGTCAAAACTTTCCTTACTGAATTATTTTTAAAAACTTAATATCTATTTTTCAAATACGACAATTCAAGTTATTTTGTTAAGAACAGTGTTTTGTTCATTATAGAATGTTTTTCTTGTCTCAATTAATTTTTTTATTTCTAAAATCTTTCAACTTTATTTTCATTTTTGTTATCAATTATCTATGTTAAAAAATTTAATTTGTTAGGGAATTATTGGTTTATAATTGCTTTTGCTATTCGGTGTTAAAATATGCTTTGAATATCATTGAGAATTATGATTGCATTCAAAAAAAATTTTCTCTTTTCAAATCCAGTCTTTTGAGGATGAATTTAATGTGGATGTCTTATCTCTGCCCCTCTTCCATGAAGGAAATAGCCAGTTAGTTGTTAATTCCTTGGTACATTTTTGTTTTTTAATTATAGGAAGTCTGGAATAGAAATGTACAAAAATGTTTAAAAACATGCTTCCCATTATCCTCCAGCCTGAGACTATGTGCTGAGGAACTAGCTGCTGTCAGGCTGAGCAGACAACTGGTTTCCGATTTGAGGATTAAAAAGCTGTTTTTATGTTGCAATTTTTCAAACATGCACAGACTTTTACACATTAGTGGCTACAGAGCAACACCAATTTTCTCCTTTAACTCTTCTATTAAATAAAGTATAATTTAAATGGTAGGAATATAAATTTACCCTGTCCAATGAAAAGAGAACTTAGCATTTTGGCGCTTTTATTTGTCTTGGTTTTACTTATGCAAAAAGTTTATATATTTGTTTGGAGGAAAGCACTTCAGTAATTTGGTGCTAGTTGGCTAAGCTTCTTATGAAACCACAGAAAGTTCTATACTCTAGTTTTTTGAGTTGTGCTCTTCTTAGGGAAATGGATACTTTATACTTCAGAACGAGAACTTTCTTTCACCACAGTTGTCTATTTTAATTTATCTGCAGACCATCAATCAAAGGCATTTCTTTTTAAATGTCTGCCTCAGAAGTCAAAATTTCCATCTGAATCCTTTAGAATCATACTCACAAACTTCTGAGAGAGAATCTCTCCCCTCACGCTACCTGTTGCTTGCCAAACTTCCTATGACAAAATATTAAGATATTTCAGGTATCTGACACTTAACTGGGAATTTCTGAATTCTGGAAGTATCTGTTTCCTCTTGCTGCTAAAGAGCAAGAAATCCAATTAAGAATGGTGATAGAGGAGAGAATAGTCTTCTTGATTTTATAGGCAATTACCAATAGAATTTAAGGTGGAATTTCCACTCTTAGGGAATTTCAATTATATGATAGACAAGATTTTTCTCTTGTAAGGAAGAATCTAAATTGGAGGATTTTTTGGAACTTCTTATATGCCTTTACTTAAAAAAAATTATTTCACCAATACTCGTTGATTCCTTTTATTTACTATTACTTGACATGCAAACATGGAAGGGAGAAGACAAGTGTTACTTAATATAATTCAAAGAACGTATGAATATTTTGTGAAGATGCAATAATTGATAAATGTAGTAGAGACTAAATCAACTGAAAAATAGATATCTGGGGGTAATTCTGTGATCAGCTAGAGAAATTTGCTCCTAGTCTACTGAAATAACGTGCTTATATGAAGAAGAATGGCCAAATAAGTATAAATTTTATATAAGACTGTATGATTTTCTCTACTTAGTTGAACTCCACTAGAGTCATTTTTATGTCAGAGAAAGGAAAATGTGACCATTACCGTAATTCCTTTTTTTCCGTTAGTGAAAATTGCAATACAAAATAGGTAATGCAACCACTGCTGCCGGTGAACAGTAGTACCTCAGCATATCTCTACATGAAAGCTTATTTTACTATCACTTAAGGAACTCATTACCCTTTTATGAGGCTTACATGCTGTTTTACAAATATAGCACTCTAGTAACATTATGGAAGCATCGTTATTCTTGCCAGTGGCATTTTTTAAAGCAAGGAAAAACTAGTTTGAGAATAACTTTCTTAGTGTTCCTAGTCTTTTGTACTATGCTAATATTTTCCCTAACTTTTGTTGGAAGTCTTAGTTTTATTTTAGTTCATCCACCATCTGGAAGTTATTAAAATGTGAGAAAGCCTGTGTGATTCTGATTTAATTGTTGAGATAAGAAATTTCTTTGGATCATTTTTAATAGAACAGGCTTCAGGCCCATTTCTACACAGGAGCCAAGGAAATTTCAACATTAGCGTTAGTTTACCACTGACACCATTTTGATTCAGATATCAGAACAGGTTATTTTATGTCCAAAAATGTCCAGTTGGCTTAGAACACAGCTACATTGCATTAACAGTTATAGAGGCATGTGGCAAGATCTCATGTGAGGTCTGCCCTAGGTAGTTTGTTATTAATAAAAACTAAAATATGAAATTTTCTGAGTGATTCACTTTATGCAGAGAGACAAAAGATTCATAGTTATTTTTATACTATCATTGCCCTCACCTTATTTATGGTATTTTTTCTTGAATAAGAAAGTAGATGATCGAATTACAGCAAATCTTTGGAAATTACACAGACCATTGAGCGAATGTGTCTTGCAGGTAAATATTCTTTCTCTTGGTGTCACAGCGAAAATAAGAATGCAAACAGAACCAACTGATTGCATAGTATACTTCATTCACTAATTGAGGGCATCCCAATTTAAGGCATGCCTCTAAATGTACCTGCCTCTTAGGAAAGTATATTTGAAATGTCATTAATGAGATATTATGGTAGGAGGATTATTTTGCCAAGTGAATGTCAATGACAGAATTTTATGAAATGTAATTTAATGTATTTCTTAAGTTAATAAAAACATGACTTCTGGAATTCAGGAGGTAA
Organism: Equus caballus; assembly: GCF_041296265.1. Classification (NCBI taxonomy): domain Eukaryota; kingdom Metazoa; phylum Chordata; class Mammalia; order Perissodactyla; family Equidae; genus Equus; species Equus caballus. Next base: position 91,697,234 of record NC_091697.1, on the reverse strand, counting down.
TGTCCCAAATACAGCACGATGAACAGCTGAGGACTTATTAACTTCTATTGCCATAAGGAAATGATATAGTTCTGTGGACATTCTGAGCTTTCAAGAGTTACTATCCGACAACTTTCAAAATATGAATTAATTTGAATTATTTGTTAATATTAACTAATCATCCCTTTTACCAATTTACCTGACTACAGTCTTTCTAAAAACAAAACAGAGTTTTCTCTGTATCAAGGAAAAGGACCTCCAAGAGCTACCTGCTCAACTTCACTTATTTATTTATGTTTGGCTGGCCCTGATTTGAACCAAGATGTATGCCAGGGCAGCTGGGGTAAGATGACACTACAGGGATATGAAAAATTCATAACTATAAAGTATCAGGTAATGAATAACAAATGTATTCACTATTTTGTACGTTACATGACAGCTAGCTTCAAGATGCTACATGTTTCTTCTTACGGTGAGAGCTCATTATAAAAGTATTAATAGAGATTTTGTGACCCATCCAGGAACTTTTAGAAGTCTGGAGAAGACACTAAAAAGGTGGCTTTTCTATCTTATTATGCAATTGTTGATGTTAACATTCTAAACACAATTTGTACTTTATAACTAAACATAAAAATGTGCCAAATAAATTTGTCTCAAATTTCAAATTTCCAGATGGACAAACAAGACACCTGTGTGTTTGGTTCAATTATTTCAACATTATAATATGCTAATCCAATTTTATTTTAATTGGATTTGAGGTCATCTTTTAAATCTTTAGACAGCTGATTTTGTAATATTCATGAATGGACCTTTGAGTCTTTTTTAACCTAGCCATTATTGGCAAAAATCAATGATCCCTTTTGACAAAAGTCCTGATATACAAGTCACGTAATGTGAACTTGCCATTTCTCTTCCACTGTTTCTGTCCATCTCAGTCCACCCATCTCTGTCATAATCTCACTTCATGAGAGGAATAATATATCACGTACAATTATGAAAAAATTCTGAAGAGGTGAAAACTGTTCAAAGTTTCAGGCTTCTAGTAGAATTGTATAACATATATTTGCCCTTAGTTTTAGCCTAGTTTTGTTTTAGTGTAGTCGTGTTTTTTTTCTGCTGAAGAAGATTTGCCCTGAGATAACATCTATTGCCAATCTTCCTCTTCTTTTGCTTGAGGAAGATTATCCCTGAGCTAACATCTGTGCCAATATTCTTCTACTTTGTATGTGAGTTCCTGCCACAGCATGGCTGATGAGTGGTGTAGGTCTATGCCTGGAATCCGAACCTGGGAAACCAGGCCCCTGAAGTGGAGCACTCCAAACTTAACCACTACACCATGGGGCTGACCCCAGTCAAGTGTTTTTTGTACACAAAACATCAATGCACAATATCTTGGTCGAACCTGGGGATTGGTAAAGACAGAGAACCAGTTAGGAAATGTGCTTGAGAGGAAGAAAAACATAAGTGTTTTAAGTGAGTGGCAAATTTAGAGTTGGAATCCTAGTTAATAAAGAGTTTGGGGAAGAATGAAAACCCCACTATTGCAGGGAGGGTCAAGAGGTGCCAAACGCTGGCTTTGCCATCTTTTAGAGTTGATTCAAGCTGTAAAATAATTCAAACATTAAAGAAACTTTGAGAAGAGTATGACTTTCAAGTTCTCAGTAAACCCTGATATTCCATCATTCATTAGATTATTAACAAATATTAATTAAGCATCAACTACGTGAATAGAAAAAAGCTAGATACTGTATATGGTGAGATGTGACACTGTTTCTATTATTAAAGAATGCTAAAAATATGACCTCAATTGCAACTAAATTAAATTTGGAATATCATATTATACACAAAGAATGGCCAAACAAAATATGCAGTTGTCTCATGTGTCCATCTGGAAATTGGGACCTTAAAATAAATGCAGTTAAGCTAGTCTTATGTTTGGTTCTGCAACTGTATGTTATGATTAGAATGTTAATATAAACAATTACATATGAGAGTAAGAAATATAGACGTGGAAAAGCTAAAATTCAAGAAATTTCTTCAACAGTGATTGTGATTTGAGGAAATGCCTGTTAACAGATCTTTCTCCACATCATCCTGGTGGTAAATTCTTGGAGTAAGATATTGATAATATTTTTACTCATAGATCAGTCCAAAAGATTGGCTTCATTTGTTAGCTTAGCAAATATTTATTGAGTGTTCAAGGCACTGGGAATAAAAGGGCAAATAAAAGAGATATGGTCCCTGTTGCTCACATGTATATCTTGGAGGTCAATTCTAACAAAGCTAGAGGTCCATTTAGCATTGGTAGAGCTACGATTTATCTCATAAACTTCTGTGATGTCAGTTTCTCATGTGGTAAAAAGAGTGAGGAATGGAGCATCTCAACTGAGTCTTTATCCCTCCTGCTTTCCCCTTTTCTTCTGCCTTATGCCATCCACATCTGTCATGATTTACTTGGTTTTATCTCGTGCATTCATTTACCAAATATTTCTGAGCATCTGGGATGTTCGAGGCACTGATTTAATCCCTGGTTATATAGAAGTAAATATAGACAGAAGACTATACAGAAAAGATCACCTGATTAAATCTTGGGTAATGCCCACAGTGAGAAGATGAACATAGCAGGTGTTACTATTGGAGGAAATGTAGAATAAATGTTCACAGAAGTAGATGGAGACAACACATAAAAAGCCACTAATACCAAAGACAGAGAAAATTTCAATAGGAAATAGGTGCTTAAAAGCTCTGGATGTCAAGATGAATTAAGTCTGATAAGATAACTTTTTTTTGGCTAGTAACTCATGAAAGTAACATGAAAAGCAAAAATCAAGACAATTGACCAGATAATTTAGGGCAGCTTTGTTTCCATCCAAGAAGTAATTACATGTTACAGAAAAGCGATACCTAATTGTTTTCTTTTAATTGTTCTAATTTTTCGTTTCAGTCTGGTTGAGATGTTCTAGACCATGTTATGGAAACCAAGTGACAGCATCACAGCAAAGGCTGGAGTATGGACTCAACAAAACACTGTATCAATCCAGCAGGCCTTAAATTTAGCAACTGTAAGTCAGTGTTTTACAAATATTTGCATATTTGTACCTCTAGCAGGAATTTTCAATGAAATTTTTCTTTTGCCTCAATTTATTACCAGTGCTTTAACATCAATTATTTAGTGTTTTAACAGTATAACGTATCTATCAAATAGAACTGCAATTTAAACATTTCTAATAATTTTTTTTAATATTTGATTAAGTAATAACATGTACTGTGACTATGGAATTATCGTTTTCTCTTAATTATCATAAAAATCAGAAGTATTACAGAAAATTGGGTTAAGAGAAGAAAAAAAACATTATCCAATCTGGGTAGCATGGGTAGGCAATATTTTCCATAATATGTGTCTGAAATCCTAATCTGTATTAAGCAGTTCTGATCAAATATATTGAACTAGATTGGTTTGAACAAGGTAAATCGTGTTTCTTTATTTCAGGACTTCTCAGAGCTATGACAGATCATAAAGTCCATGAGAGCAGAGATTGTTTCCATCTTATTGGCGCCTATATTAAGTATGTGATTCTCAATAAACATTTACTGAATTAATAAATATCCTAATGCAAACTGTGATTCTCTAGGATGAGAATGAAAATATGAAGTATTTCCCAAATATATTTGGACCAGGACCATGTTTTCTCCACAGAGCATCTCGTGTATAAACACACTTTGGGAAATGCTCACGTTTACGTAATTCGTGGAAGAAGTGACTCTTTTACTAGGAATACTTTTCACCAAAATTTTCTTTAGAGCAAATAAAATTTTTAAAAATAGTCTATAAGGAAAATTCAGTGAGCACCCAATGAATGCCTACAGTTCCAGTTATTTTGTAAAATATCGGGAATACTAAAATGACTTGAATCGAGTCCCTACCTTCCAGATTTCGCCACAATATTGAAATAATTTGTTATTAGCTATCTTACTTAGCTAGCTTACTCTACTGTAATAACTGGCAAGCAGAGGATGCATTAGGAGCATAGGTAGGAGGCTCTTTCCCTCACTGGGGTGTTTAGGGATAGCTTTGAGAAGGAGGTGGGGCAGAGCTGAGTCTGTAAGAGCAGGCATTAGCCAAGGAGTGGCTGGGTATTGTAGGTAGGGGGAGTTGTGAAGGATGAAGCAGGTGAAACAGCGGAAGGTTTGCAAGAAGCTCCCGGGAATCAAAGTCAGGGAGTAGGGAAAGGTGAAACTGAAGGCACGCAAATCCAGGTCTCAAATTGTTTGAATACTTTGCTTAGGAGGGTGTTCAACAAAGGGCCAGTCATTATGGGAGCCTCGGAGAAGTGGATGAGCCATTTGCACAGACAAGATATAAACATAGGGAAAGTTAAGAACAGATATAAGTGGCAGTTAGAGGCAGCAATAAATGGGGAACAAAGCAAGGGAGATGCCAAGTAGCATCTGTTATAGCCTACTATGTACCAAGCACTTTGTTGTTTATTTTCACCTATTTCATAAGCCTATGAGTTAAGTAGCCATCATGATCTGCTGGCACAGAAGTTGAGAGGCGATATGAACATGGACTCTGCAGCAGGGCTGGCGGGGTTTCAGTCCTGTTTGTGCAACTTACAATGCAGCCTTGGAGACTTGACTGCAGAGATATAGATACAGATATATAGATAAAGATACATATAGATAGAGACATTTTGTGTCAATGTCTCTATACAGTAGGACTCATAATATCACCTACTTTATGGGACAACTGTGTGTATTAAATAAATTAATATATGTAAAGCATTATAAACAATATCTGGCATGTGGTAGGGACCAAATAGCTACGATCTTTATTATAGAAGGAGTAAGTTGCCCAAGGTCAGGCAGCTATTTTGTAGTAGAGTCAGGATTCATCTTGCATCTGTCTGACCCCAAAGCCCAGGCTCTCTTTTCACTATCTCAAGACAACGCGTGATTAATTTCTAAATACATTGTGCAGACAAGAATTTCCAGGGGAGCTCAGAGATAGGCGAAATCATTGCAGGTTGAGGTAGTCAGAGAGATTCTTATTAAAGAAGTGGGATTTGAGGCAGGCCCTGAAAGATGAATGGGATTTTCAGAAAGGAGGAGGAAAGGAGTGGGCACATTAGTGAACATATTGGCATGAGTAGAGGTATAGTGTTAAACAAGTGCAAATATCGTAAATTGATACTTTTTCTTCTGACTTTTGATAATCCCTAACAAAAGTATAGTCAGCTAAAATTAATTTTAAAGAAAAATATTAACTTGAAATCTCACCACTCTAGTCATGAAATGTTTATTTTTTCGTTTTCTAATGTTGTCTTCAAGTATTTGGTCATAGAAAAATAAATATATTAATTTATTTTCTCATCGTGATCATGTGAAAAATCCCAATTAAATGATTGGGTAGTCTAGCACTATATGGCATGTCTCTCTTACTATACTATGCAATAATTGAAGAAAAATCACTGCCGTTGGGATATGCCAGATCATATGTATAAAAACATATGTGCTATCTGTATATCTATACATATCCAGTCATGCATTGATTAACCAAGGGGCTAGTTCTGAGAAATGTGTCATTGTGTGACCATCACAGAGTATACTTACAAAAACCTAGATGGTATAGCCTAATACACACCTAGGTTACATGGTACTAATCTTATGGAACCACTGTCATAAATGCAATCTGTCATTGACTGAAACGTCATTGTGTGGCACATGACTGTGTGTTTATATACACATATATAATACTCTAATATATGTTCTAATATTTAAACAAAATTCATCATATTCAGAAGCAAAAGTCTAAGCAATATTGTTGGATCATAGTACAAAATGAAAAATTTTATTTGTGTCAGTTAAGACTTTTTTAGTTTCAAGAGTAGAAAACTGTATCTGTATTACTTTAAATGAATGCATAAGGAGAAATTAATCAACTTTCATAATTCTTAATCCAGGATTCTGAAAAGGTTTTCTCTATGTTGTTCTCAAAGGAATGCTAGTGGCCAAGACTTAAATTTTACCAATTCAGAATTAATATAACAATAATAACAATTACTAACATTTATGGGTGCTTATGGAATGTTTCAGGCAATGCTCTGAGCATTTTTGAATATTTAATTTCTGAGGTCATTTAAATTTCACATCAACTCGATGAGACAGCTGCTTAGGAAACTGGAACAAGAGAAGTTAAATCACTTCCTCAGATGCATCCCTGAAATACTCTCAGTGTTAAGGGGATGGATTACTTGAATTGTCCAGACACAGATCAGCTACCCACTCTAGTGGTGTTCCTAATGGGGGAAGAGCTCAGTCTCACCAGAAACACAAGACAGACACAGGGAAGGGATTTCAGAGCAGGCAAAATGACAGGTGTCAGTGACTGGAATCTGCTCCAGAACCGTAAAGACCTTCCCTGCTTCCCAGGATCTTCCTGCTCTCCTCCAAAGGAAGATATCAACTTTTTGCATGAGTGGAATCAAGATCCAAAAAACTGCTAAATGCTATTTTCATTAGACAGGGTAAATATATATTCTTACCATTTAGCTTGCATGCTTTACTTAATAGAAGAGTTGAATAAGAAAATTGGCGTTGTCCTACAGTCACTAAAACATAAAAGCCTGTGCATTTTGAAAAATAGCAATATAAAGGCAGCTTTTAAATCTCTGAATCTGAAACTGGGTTGGTCTAGCAAGTTGCAGCCTGAGAGCAACTATTTCTGAAGCTCGGGGTTTTGATTCTCCGATCCAACCCTGGATACAGTGTTGGTCTAGCCCATCGTTTCCCAAATTTTACTCACTTACATACCAAACTTATGAACTTTGCACTCTCTAAACACTACCTTTATTATCTTTAAATTAATAATTTTTGCTTCAAATGGATTATTGTATTTTATTTTATTTTGAGGAAGATTAGCCCTGAGCTAACTATTGTCAATCCTCCTCTTTTTGCTGAGGAAGGCTGTCCCTGAGCTAACATCCATGCCCATCTTCCTCTACTTTATACATGGGCCGCCTACTACAGCATGGCTTTTGCCAAGCAGTGCCACATTGGCACCTGGGATCCGAACTGGCATACCTTGGGCCACCAAAGCGGAATGTGCGAACTTAAATGCTGTGCCACCAGGCTGGCCCCTCAAATGGATTATTTTAAAACAATATCATGTTGTAAACAAAAGTGCATATTTTCCAATATATATTTAAGTGAATTAAAATTATTCTAATTTAAAAAATGTGTATAGATAGTACCAAAATCCAAACTTTATGCCATCAGTAATAGTCATTTTTTAGGAATATAGTTATTTTTAGGAAATACTAGTTTTGGCTCTTTTTCAAGGACTTTATGAAGAAAGAGGTCACAACTTGCCGGATGCTGGCATTTCCTAAATACCCTTCATTGACACCTGGCTGGTATTACGCTGTGGCTTTGCTTTTTGAATAATACCTGACCTTTTCTATAAGTGGTATCAGCAAACAGCACAGCACACATTCTTTGAAAAAGCAGTGGTCATTTATTTTTCAATCTATGCTGCAGCTGAAGACTGTCAGTTTTTACCAATTAAAATAGAGTTGAGGGAAGCATAAAAACATCTCAAGAAAGATATAGAAACATAGACTTATTCACTACCTTTTTGATAATTGAAGAGAAGTTCCACTGAGTTGAATAACAAAATTTTTAGAAGTTTGGAGAAAAAGGAGTTTATCTTAATTTCTTCTGATCTTCAGGTCCAAAATTCAGAGTTGTCTCAACAGGCAGCATCCCCAAGATTGGGAAAGTCATAGCTTGGTTGTCTTAGCAGATATTCTGGATTGGCAAGTCCCAGGAAAGAAAAGTGATGCATCTGTAGAAGTTGGGATGGGAGGGTGGAAAGACTCTTTAGAGTTGTAGTCGACTGTTTAGAAGTGATGAATTTAAACTAAAGCAAACCAAAACCAAACAGCGACACCCATTTTCCTTGTTTGGCCATAAATGGTTCCTTGTAATAAGAAAGAGACTGCTTGTGACTGCCTCATCCTGAGTTATATTCTCTCCCGGATCTCTGAAGGACATTCTAGGTGGATATCTGTAAATATACCTTAGAGGCAGAATGAAAATATAGGTAAAAAGCTTCAAAGATAATAGGGAAGCTCTCCTAGGCTCCAGGTGGATTTGATTCACCCATAGTTCTGCCCCTCTCTCAAACTTATGTGTGTAATTATTTTATTTTACATATTTGCTTGTTTTTGTATTTTGTGGTTTTTTTGGTGAGGAAGATTGATCCTGAGCTAGCATCTGTCGCCAATTTTCCTCTTTTTGCTTGAGGAAGATTGTCACTCCGCTAACATCTATGCCACTATTCCTCTATTTTGTATGTGGGACACCACCACAGCATGGGTCGATGAGTGGTATGCAGATCCGCACCTGGAATCCAAACCCATGAATCCCGGGCTGCCAAAGCAGAGTGCATGAACTTAACCACTACACCACCGGGCCAGCCCTTGCTTGTTTTTAAATACCTCTCCCTCTACCTCTGGCACAACATGAAGCCAGGAACCATAGAACATTTATCTCTACCACCACAAATGAGAATAATAATATTATCTTATGAGGTTGTTGCAAGGATTAAATAAATCAACCCATTTAACATGTTTTGAATAGTGGAGGCATGTACACCTTAATAAATGTTAGCCATTCTTTTTGACCAGATGAGAGAGAACTGATGAATTGTCTAAAATGAGCCTCTTCCTAGATTTCTTGACCATGTTGAGGCTTTTATCTTTGTGAAACAGTTCCTTATATAAAGAGCTATTTGAGGGTTCTTCTTACCTTAACCCCACTCACAGTCTCAACTAAGTCTGATGGAAACAGACGAGTGCAGTGTACAGAATGGCAGTTCTGCAGGCCAGTATCTAGTTTCATTAATCTCACTGCTACTGATAGTCATGCCCCTCATTTAGACAACCCAAAGACCTATATTCTTACCTCCACGTACTCTTTTAAATAGAAGTTGTGGTAAAATTGAGGCCATTTCAATAGAAAAAATTTGCCAGGTTGATTTACTCTGTTTCCTAATAATAATAATGGGAACCATCAATCTAAAACTGGGTGGCTCTGTGTGCCACGCATGGTTCTAAGTGGCTTTATGTTGGATAAATTTAATTTTCAGAACATCCTCATGAAATAGGTATTTTAATCTCAATTTTTATAAATGAATAAGGTGAGGCACAGAGAAGTTAAATAATAAGGCAAAGATTAAAAAATTAATAAATTATGGAGCTTGAATTGAAACCTGGACTACAAGCCCGTGTTTTATCTATTAAAATATCCTGGGCTTTTCTGTTGGATCGTATTTTTTATTTCTTGAGAGGAAAAGTATTTATACCCCCCTGTCTTTACATTGCAAGCATTTTTATTCTTGTTTATCATCTTGATAGAATCATTCTAATTTTTTTCTTTTATATCTAACTCCATAAAAGTGTGCTTAAATTACCCACTAGATTTTTCCCCCTCATGTAAAGCTGAATTGATATTAAGAAAAGTAAAACACACTTTCCATGTTCAAATATTTTGGTCTCTGTGAATATTCCCCTTGAGGGGTTCTCTTCCTCAACACCTCATAAATCACGTAATCACTAGCCGATTTTGTCATGCCAACTAAGTAGTTATAGATACATCACTAAAGGACATGTGATTTATAGTTCTGGTAGGTAATCTCTGAAGGCAAATATCCTTTAACGTCTTCTTCCATAGGACTAACCGCCCTTTATTAGTGATTTCTAGAAGTTTTAAAAAAACTGAATAATAAATTTAAAAAGTATACATAAAATGTAATCAGAACTGCTTCAATGTATTCAGTCAGATAGTGTGTGTGTGTGTTGCATCTGACCTCTCACTAACATCTGATTAAGTTTTTATTCCTTGAGTTTAAAAGAAAAGTATAACAATTCCTACATAAAACCAGAAGAACATAGGATTGCTCTGCTGTTTTTCCAACTCTGGGCTTTGTAAAGTATTCTAAACCATGTTTTTAGTGAGATATTCATATTCTTTTAATTTTAAAAATACTCAGTAATTAAAAAATATAAATATATAAACATTTTTAAAAATTACAAGAAATGTACCATCTCTTATCATATCAGTTATTATAATGAGCTATTTAAAGGTATTACTTTGACAAGATTAGTTCTATACAAAAGGTAGCACTCACAACAATTTGGACGGCTGGAATCAATGCCTGAGAAAAAACATTTGACTTTGTAGTTTAAAGAATAATACCAGTGCATTGTCTAAAAGATACTGTAAATAAAAATCTTTTTAAAGAATTGAAAGTCAGTGAGAATTTATAGTTACTATTTACCAACTATTCTCCAATATTTATCTTTTTTTATTGAGTTCATAATAGTTTACATCAATGTGATATTTCAGTTGTATATTATTTCTTGACTGTCACCACATAAGTGCTCCCCTTCACTGCTAGTTCCCCACCTCGCACCACTTCCCCTGGTAACCACTGAACTTTTTCTTTGTCCCAGTACTTGTTTATATTCCACATATGAGTGAAATCATCTAGTGTTTGTCTTTCTCAGACTGGCTTATTTTGCTTAGCATAATTCCCTTTAGGTCCTTCCATGTTATTGCAAATGGGATGAATTTGTCTTTTTTTCTGGCTGAGTAGTATTCCTTGTATATGAATACCACATCTTCTTTATCCAATCATCGGTCACTTGGCACTTGGATTGCTTCCATGTCTCGGCTATTGTGAATAATGCTGCAATGAACATAGGGGTGCATATGTCACCTTGGATTGTTGATTTCAAATTGTTTGGGTAGATACCGAGTAGTGGGATAGCTGGGTCATATGGTAGCTCTATTTTTAGTTTTTTGAGGGATCTCCGTACTGTTTCCACAGTGATTGCACTAGTTTGCATTCCCACCAGCAGTGTATGAGGGTTCCCTTCTCTCCACACCTTCTCCAACATTTGTTATTTTTAGTCTTAGTGATTACAGCCATTTTAACAGGCATAAGGTGGTATCTTAGTGTAGTTTTGATTTGCATTTCCCTGATGATTAGTGATGTTGAACATCTTTTCATGTGTTTATTGGCCATCTGTATATCTTCTTTGGAAAAATATCTGTTCATCTCTTCTACCCACTTTTTGATCAGGTTGTTTACGTTTTTATTGTTCATTTGTGTGAGTTCCTTGTATATTATGGAGATTAACCCCTTGTCAGATATATGACTTGCAAATATTTTCTCCAAATTGGTGGGTTGTCTCTTTGTTTTGATCATAGTTTCTTTTGCATTGCAGAAGCTCTTTAGTCTGATGAACTCCCACTTGTTTATTTTTTCTTTTGTTTCCCTTGTCTGAGAGGACATGATATTTGAAAAGATCCTTTTTAGTTTGATGTCAGAGAGTGTACTAGCTTGTTATCTTCCAAGAGCTTTATGGTTTCAGGATTTATCATCAAGTCTTTGATCCATTTTGAGTTTATTTTTGTGTGTGGTGTGAGATAGTGTGGTCTACCTTCATTCTTTTGCATGTGGCAGTCCAGTTTTCCCAACACATTTATTGAAGAGACCATCTTTTCTCCATTGTATGTTCTTGGCACCTTTGTTGACGATTAGCTGTCTGTAGATGTGTGGTTTTGTTTCTGGGCTTTCAGTTCTGTTCCATGGGTCTGTGTGCCTGTTTTTGTACCAGTACCATGCTGTTTTGATCACTATGGCTTTGTAGTACATTTTGAAGTCAGGGATTGTGATATCTCCAGCTTTGTTCTTTTTTCTCAGGATTGCCTTAGCAATTCGGGGTCTTTGATTGCCCCATATGAATTTTAGGATTCTTTGCTCTATTTCCAGGAAGAATGTCATTGGGATTCTGGTAAGGTTTGCACCGAATCTGTAGATTGCTTTGGGTAGTATGGACATTTTAACTATCTTTATTCTTCCAATCCATGAAGAAGGAATCTCTTTCCATCTCCTTATCTCATTATCAATTTCTCTCAGTAATGTCTTATAGTTTTCTTTGTATAAGTGCTTCACCTCCTTGGTTGAATTTATTCGTAGGTACTTTATTTTTTTAGTTGTGATTGCAAATGGAATTATATTTTTGAGTTCTCTTTCTGTAAATTCATTATTGGAGTATAGAAAAGCAACTGATTTTTGCAAGTTGACTCTGTATGCTGCAACTTTATTGTAGTTGTTGATTATTTCTATTAGTTTTCCAATGGATTTTTTGGGGTTTTCTATATATAAGATAATGTCATCTGCAAACAGTGAGAGTTTCACTTCTTCACTCCTTATGTGGATTCCTTTTATTCCTTTCTCTTGCCTAATTGCTCTGGCCAAAACCTCCAGTACTATGTTGAATAAGAGTGGTGATAGTGTGCATCCTTGTCTCGTTCCTGTTCTCAGGGGCATGGCACTCAGTTTTTACCCATTAAGTATGGTGTTGGCTGTGGGTTTGTCATATATGGCCTTTATTATGTTGAGGTAATTTCCTTCTATTCCCATTTTGTTAAGCGTTTTTATCATAAATGGCTGTTGGATCTTTTCAAATGCTTTCTCTGCATCTATTGAGATGATCATGTGTTTTTTATTCCTCAGTTTGTTGATGTGGTATATCACGTTGATTGATTTGTGGATGTTGAACCATGCCTGTGTCCCTGGTATGAATCCCACTTGATCATGATGCATGATCCTTTTGATGTATTGCTGAATTCAGATTGCCAAAATTTTGTTGAGAATTTTTGCATCTATGTTCATCAGCGATATTGGCCTGTAGTTCTCCTTTTTGGTGCTGTCCTTGTCAGGCTTTGGTATCAGAGTGATGTTGGCCTCATAGAGTGTGTTACGAGGTGTTCCATCCTCCCTAATGTTTTGGAATAGCTTGAAAAGGGTAGATATTAAATCCTCTCTGAAAGTTTGGTAGAATTTCCCAGGAAAGCCATCTAGTCCTGGGGTTTTATTCTTTGGGATGCTTTTGTTTGCTGTTTCAATCTTTTTCCTTGTGATTGGTCTGTTCAGATTGTCTGTTTCTTCTTGACTCAGCTTTGGGAGGTTGTAAGAGTCTAAAAATTTATCCATTTTCTCTAGGTTATCTATTTTGTTGGCATATAGTTTTTTGTAGTATTCTCTTAACATCCGTTGTATTTCTGTGGAGTCTATTGTTATTTCTCCTCTTTCACTTCTGATTTTGTTTATTTGATCTTTCTCTCTTTTTTTCTTTGTAAGTCTGGCTAGGAGTTTGTCAATTTTGTTTATCTTCTCAAAGAACCAGCTCTGTTTTTCATTGATCCTTTCTACTGACTTTTTTGTTTCAATGGCATTTATTTCTGCTCTGATTTTTATTATTTTTCTCCTGCTGACTTTGGGCTTTGTTTGTTCTTCTTTTTCTAATTCAGTTAGGTGTAATTTGAAATTGCTTATTTGGGATTTTTCTTGTTTGTTAAGATGTGCCTGTATTACAATGAATTTCTCTATTAATATAGCTTTTGCTGCATCCCATATGAGTTGGTGTGGCATGTTATGATTTTCATTTGTCTCCAGATATTTTTTGATTTATTCTTTAATTTCTTCAATGATCCATTGCTTGGTCAATGGCATATTGTTTAGTCTCCACATCTTTGTCCCTTTCTCAGCTTTTTCTTGTAATTAATTTCTAGCTTCATAGCATTAGGATCAGAGAAGATGCTTGTTATTATTTCAATTTTTTAAAATATATAGAGGCTTGCCTTGTTTCCCAACATATGGTCTATCCTTGAGAATGTTCCATGTGCAGTTGAGAAGAATGTGTATTCTGCTGTTTTGGGATGGAGTGTTCTATATATGTCTATTAAGTCCAACTGTTTTAGCTTTTTGTTTAATTCCACTGTTTTCATGTTGATTTTCTGTCTAGATGATCTGTCCAATTATTTGAGCAGGGTATTGAGGTCCCCTACTATTATTGCGTTATTTTTAATGTCTTCTTTTGGGTTTGTTAATAGTTGCTTTATGAACTTTGGTGCTCCTACGTTGGGTGCATAGATATTTATAAGCATTATTTCTTCTTGATGGAGTGTCCCTTTGATCATTATATATTGCTCCTCTTTGTCTCTCTTTGCGGGCCTTATCTTGAAGTCTACTTTGCCTGATATAAGTATTGCAACACCTGCTTTCTTTCGTTTGCCATTAGCTTGGTGTATCATCTTCCACCCCTTCACTCTGAGCCTGTATTTGTCATTGGAGCTGAGATGTGTTTCTTAGAGGCAACAAATTGTTGGATCTTGTTCTCTAATCCATCTTGCCACTCTGTGTCTTTTTACTGGAAAGTTCAATCTGTTTACATTCAGGGTGATTGATTATGTATGAGGGCTTAATGCTGTCATTATATCACTTGTTTTCCTGCATTTCCTTTGTTTCTCATCCTGTGTGCTTTGGTCTACCCATTGAATTATGCAGTTTCTTATGCTGTATTTCTTTGTTTTTCCTTATTTATTTTTTGTGTCTCTGTTCTGTTTTTTAGTTTAGTGGCTACCCTGAAGTTTGTATTCAGAATCTCATGCATAACATAGTCCATTTTCTGATGGCCTCTTATTTTCTTAGTCTAAACTGATCCAGTCCCTTTCCTCCTCCCCTCCTAAGTTATTATTCTCATATCTTATTCCAACTTGTGTTGTGAGTTTGTGGTTAAAGTGACAAGATTGTCTTTGTTTTTGGTGTTTTCCTTCCATTTAGCCTAATGCTATAGTTGAATATTCTCTGTCCTATTCTGACTCTGTCTATGTATTTGTCTCCTTACTCTGTGTTTTGTGACCCCTTTCTCCCTTTTTTCCTTTTTTCAGGTATGAGGGCCTTCTTGAGGATTTCTTGTCGGGGCGGGGGGGGGGGGGGGGGGGGGCGGGCAGTCTCATGGCTACAAAGGCCCTTAGCTTTTGTTTGTCTGGAAAAGATTTAATTTCTCCCTCATATCTGAAGGATATTTTTGCCAGATAGAGTATTCGTGGCTGAAGATTTTTATCTTTGAAAGTTTTGAATATGGCATTCCATTCTCTCCTAGCTTGTAAGATTTCTGCAGAGAAATCTGCTGAAAGTCTGATAGGGGCTCCTTTGTAGGTTATTTTCTTCTGCCTTGCTGCCCTGAGTATTCTTTCTTTGCCATTCATTTTTGCCAGTTTTACTACTATATGCCTTGCAGTAGGTCTTTTTACATTGACAAATCTAAGAGACCTGAAATCTTCCTCCACACACATTTCCCTCTTGTTCCCTAGATTTGGAAACTTCTCTGCTATTATTTCTTTGAGCACAATTTCTGTTCCATTCTCATTCTCTTCACCTTCTTGAATACCTATAATTCTTATGTTGCATTTCCTCACTGAGTTGGATATTTCTTGGAAACTTTCTTTATTTCTTTTTAGTCTCAGTTCTCTCTCCTCCACTGTATGGCGCATTTCAGCATGTCTATCTTCAATAATGCTGATTTGCCCCTCTATGGTGTCCACACAAGCATTCATATTTTTTTTTATCTGTTCCATTGTGTCTTTCACTCTCTAATATTTCTGATTGATTCTTCTTTATAGTTTCAATCTCTTTTATGAGGTAGCTCCTAAACTTGAATTGTTTCTCTATATTCTCTTTTACCTAATTGAGTTTTTTGATGAGAGATATTTTGAATTCATTGTTGTTGTTAGCTAATCAAATGGCAATAAAAGTATAAATTAATAATAAAATCAGAAAGCAAACAAAAAACTCTCCCTAGAAAATTTTTGAAACTATTTGTTAAACAAGCTTTGCATCAAAAGAGCATACAAACTGAAATCGAGGAAGTAGTAAAAGCGACAACAATGAAAAGCTGCATATCAAGCTCTAGGGAGTACAATTAAACAGAGTTCAATAGAAAACTGATAGCATTAAATATTTATAGGAAAAATGAAGATTAAGAGAATTAATGCAGAAATCAAAAAAGTTACAAAAGAAAAAAAGGCAAACAAAACTGAAGCTAGAAAATAATAAAAACATACCCATAAATTAATTAGAAAAAAGAAAAGTAGCAGAATCAATAATTGAATAGAAATAATTTAAAATCATTAAAATAGACAAACCCTAGAGAAACAAATCAAGGAAAAGGGGGAAGAATCACAAATATGTAAAATATTAAATAAGGAGAAAATAACCATTGAATCTCAGAAAATTGTTGAAAACTCAAAAGAAACTATTTTTCCCAATTCATGCAAATAAATTTTAAAATACGAAGCAATGATGACTTTCTAAGAAAAATGTAATTTTCTAAAATCAACCCCCAAAAGAAAGCAAGTTTACGGAGAGCAATTCCTGTATGAAAAATACAGTTATAAATTTACCGAAAGGCAACAAGCATAAGACAGTACACAGGTGAATTTTACCTAAACTTCATTTTGGCAAAATTATCAGTGAAATGATAACATTGTTTTAACTTACATTCCCTTGACTATTAACTAGGTGGATAATCTTTTCAAATATTTATGGTCCATGTCATCTGGCAATTTTATTTTTACAGATATTAATTGTTGGCTTGGTATGTTGCAAGTATTTTATCTCAATCTGTTATATGCTTTTTAACATTGTTTGTGGCTGTTTTTAAACAGAAGTGCACAATATTGAAGTCGTCAACACTGCAGTGTTTCTTTGTGATTTTGAGTTGTTACTCTTGGTCAGGAAGGCCTTCTTTACCTCAAAATGTTAAAAAGCATTCCCCTATATTTTTTTTCAATCCTTAAATAGTATTTTAAAAAACTGTTTCTAAAATCTGTCTGGAATATATTATTGTACATGTATGATATAAGGTTGTAAATTTACTCTTTTCCTTATGTAGCCACTTGTCCCAATATCAAAATTAATATTTTCCACCCTGATTTGACATCCTATCTTTAACACAATTGCAAATGTTGTCCATACCTCTTCATTTTTCTGTCTGTGGACTCTCTTCCATTTATTTGTCATCCTCCATACTCACTGGCTAATATTTTATATCTTTTTAAGATCTTCAGTAATTTTCCCTGTATTTGTGGAATACATGATGCATAAAAGATAAGGAAATTATACCACTTTTCGCAAAATTATAATGAAATACAGTGTCCACTGCTCTGGTACACTCAACTGCCAGTTTCAGAGGGAGTTACCTGTTTTACTTTATTGTTATTGTTTCTTAAAATATATCTCTAAGTGATACAAGTAAACTTCAATTTATTAATATATGTCAACCTTAAGTATTATTTTTTATTTCCTGAATATTTAGTTTACTTCAATCCTCCATGCCACCTCTGTCTCAACACAATATGTTCGGATCACTATTTTTAGCTACTTTATTAGTTATTTTGGAACTTTAAAAAATATAGTTATTCCTTTATTTTTGTTCCACTCACTATAGACACTATCTCTTAAATCCTGATTCTGGAAGAGAAGGGTATTTGCAATTCTAGAATTCACTCCTTTCATCTTCCAATTTGTTTTCAGTTCTTAATGGAATTCTTCCTTTGACTTTATAGATCAGTGCTAAGTCAAATATTAGCAAACATTATTATGACTTCATAAATATTGCTTACTACAGATCAAAGTAGGTAATAGTTCCATGTTCTATTTCTTTTCATTTTTTTGTTGTTGAGGAAGATTAGCCCTGAGCTAACATCTACTGCCAATGCTTCTCTTTTTTGCTGAAGAAGACTGGCCCTGAGCTGAAATCCATGCCCATCTTCCTCTACTTTATTTGTGGGATGCCTACCACAGCATGGCTTGACAAGTGGTGCATATGTCTGCACCCGGGATCCGAACCAGCCAGCCTCTGACTGCTGAGGCAGAATACGCTAACTTTCCTGTGCCACTGGGACAGCCCCACCATGTTCTATTTCTTATGCTGATTTCTCTGAAAGTGTTTTGACTAGTTCTTTTTCTTTTACAATAACTTTTTTATTAAAGTTCGACAGTTCTAATATTTCTAGAATAATGTCAGATGTGTGAAATCTCTCTTTTCTTGAAACCACTTCTTGGAATACCCTACCTCCTACTGTGGCCTAGATCTGGTACTGACTGGACCTATTGTTTATCCTGAGATTTCTCATAATTTTCCTCTCTGAGTGGATTTTCTTTTTCCTTTGTCTTGTGTATTTCACTTTCTTGTTTATTCTCCTATTTTTCCATTAATTTATCTGATAAATTCCTTGCATATCTGAAATGTTTATATATTGCTCTCATAATTTATTCTGCACTATATTCTATATTCTAGTGGTGCTTTTAAAAAATTTATTGCTGACAACATGGATGGACCTTGAGGGTATTACACTAAGCGAAATAAGTCAGACAGAGAAAGATAAATACCATGTGATTTCACTCATATGTGGAAGATAAACAAACATATAGATAATGAGAACAAGTTTGTGGTTACCAGAGGGAAAGGGAATGAGGGGAGGGCGAAAGGGGTAAAAGGGTGCATATGTATGGTGATGGATAGAAGCTAGACTTTTCGTGGTGAACATAATGCAGTCTATACAGAAGCCAAAATATAATGATGTACACCTGAAATTTACAGTGTTATAAACCAATGTGACCTCTATAAAATAAAGTAATTAATGCCATTGTGATTCTAAGTTTTGTAAGTGATCAGCTTCTTTCCTTCTTTTTTCTCTTTTGGGAAGCTTTATCATTTTCTTGTTGTTCCTAGGCTTTTGAAATTTCATAGTGATGTATCTTGATATGAGTCTATTTTACTTGATTTACTGAATACTTAATGATCTCTTCCATTTTAAAAATTAATGTTTCCTTTAACAATAACATTAATAACAACAATAGTAATAGAACTAGCATTTGCATAGCTCTTAATGTATGCCAGGTGCTATGCGGAGTGCTTTTGCTTTGAGCTCATGTAATACTCACAACAATGTAATAGTGAAGGAGGTACTTATTTTCCCAGTTCTAAAGATGAGGAAACGGGCATACAGATTGACCACTTTGCTGAAAGTTGCACAACTGCTTAGTGGTAGATAGAATTTAATCCAGGAAGTCTGGCTTTGGAGTCTCTGTAAGAAAACAATAAACTTTTTCTCTGTCCAAATAAAAAGTATTAGATTGCGCTGTCTGTTTGATAATTACTTCCCCCTCATCGTATTGGTTCTCTCTTTATAGAGCTGCTATTATTCAGATATAGGACCTCCTGAGTAGAAATTGTAATTCTCTAATATTTTTCTCTTGTTCTATATCATTTTACCTTTTGGTTCTATGTTCATATAAATTTCTTTATGATCCAACTATTGAAATGTCCTATTGTTGTCACACATTCGTTTTCTTCTTTTATTGAGGTTAAATTATATCCATTCTGATGCACAGACATCGTACACTTTACTGAGTTTTTAATTCCATGTAAGAATATCAAAATATGAAACACTGTAATTGTTCTGGAATGTTCCCTTGTACATCTTTCTTGTCAGTTTCCCTGCTGGTCCACAGGTAACTAGTATTCTGATTTTTATCTCTACATATTACTATTGACTATTTTGAGCTTCATGCAAATAGAACCACAAAACAGAAACATTTCGTATCTGGCTTTTTTCATTTATCACAGAATTTTTTTGTGACTCATCAATATAGCTGCATTAATCAGTATGTGTTTATGTTTGTTACTGAGTAGTAATTTACTGCATGAATAATAGCATGGCTTATTTATTCTACTGTTCTTGGACATTTGTTTCTTCCAGATTTTAGTTATTTAAAAAAATGCTTCTACGTGCATTTATAAAGTCTTGGTATGCGCATATGCTTTCATTTATCTTGGGTAAAAAAAAAGGAGTAGAAAGTTTGGATTATATGGTGGGTATATATTCAACGTTTTACTAAATATTCAAAGTGTTGTCCAAAATGATTTTATCATTCACATTCTGTCTAGCAGTGTATGAGCACTCCAGTCACTCCAAGTTCTCATAAACATTAGGTGTGATGAGTCTTTTAAATTTTAGATGTTCTACTAGGTAGATACTATTATTATATTGCAGTTTTCATTGAGGCTTCCCTAATAACTAATGGTAAACATCTTTTAATGTGCTTGCTGAGCATTTGTATATCTACTTTGGTGAAGAATGTGTTCAAATCTTTTGCTCATCACTATTTTTTTATTAAGACTTTATGTTTTTAGAGTTATTTAAGGTTCACAAAAAATTGAAGGGAAGGTACAGATATTTCCCATGTACATGCTACCCCATATCTGCATAGCCCCCCATCATTGACATGCCCTACCAGAATGATGCATTTATTACAGTTGATGAACCTACATTGATACGTTGTAATCACTTTTTCCCGTAGTTTACTTGAGACTTCACTCTTGGTGAAACACATTCTGTGGGTTTGGACGAATGTGTAATAACATGTATTCATCATTATGGTATCATAAAAAGTATTTTCACTACTCTAAAAATCCTCTGTGCTTCACCTATTCATCCTTACCCACCATCTCCAAACCCTGGCAACCACTCATCCTTTTGTTGTCTCCACTGATCTTTGTATTTTCTACATAGTTTTACCTTTTCCAGAAAGTCGTTTGGTTGGAATCACAAGTATGTAGGCTTTACAGAAGCTTTTGATTTTTTCACCTAGTAATATGCACTTAAGCTTATCCTATGTCTTCTTATGGCTTGATAGCTCAGTTCTTTTTAGTGCTTAATAATAATTCACCCTCTGGATGTACCACAGTTTATCTATTCACCTACTGAAGGACATCTTGGTTACTTCCAAGTTTTGGTAAATATGAATAAAACTGCTACAAACATCCACGTGCAGGTTTTTGGTTGGACATAAGTTTTCAGCTCCTTTGGCTGAGTACCAAGGAGCATGATTCCTGGATTGTATGGTAAAAATATGTTTAGTTTTGTGAGAAACTGCCAAACTGTCTTCCAAATTGGCTGTACCATTTTATGTTCCCATTGATAATGAATGAGAGTTCCTGTTGCTACACATCCTCACCAGCGTTTGTTTTGGTCAGTGTCTGGGATTTGGGCCATTCTAATAAGTGTATAGTGATATCTCATTGTTTTAATTTACATTTTCCTAATGACATATGATGTGGAACATCTCTTTATATGCTTATTTGCTATTTATATATCTTCTTTGGTCAGATGTCTGTTAAGGTGCTTGCACCATTTTTTAATTGGGTTGTTTCTCTTATTGTTGAGTTTTAAGAGTTCTTTGTACATTTTGGATGACAGCTCTTTATCCGGTGTGTCTTTTGCAAATATTTTCTCCCAGTCTGTGGCTTGTCTTCTCATTCTCTTGACATTGCCTTTCATAGAGCAGAATTTTTTAATTTTAATGAAGTCCAGCTTATCTATTATTCCTTTCATGTATTATGTTTTTGGTATTGTATCTAAAAAGTCATCACCATACCCAAGATCACCTAGGTTTTCTCTTTTTATCTTCTGTGAGTTTTATACTTTTGTTTTTTGCTTTTATGTTTGTGACACATTTTGAGTTAATTTTTTTGAAGGGTGTAAAGTCTACGTCTAGATTCTTTTTTTGCGTTTTTGCATGTGGATATATAATTATTCCAGCAACACGTACTGGAGAGATTATCTTTGCCCCATTGTATTTTCTTGGCTCTTTGTCAAAGATCAGTTGACTACATTTATGAAGTCTTTTTCTGTGATCTCTTTTCTGTTCAATTTTTCCATTTATCTATTCTTTCACGAATGCCACACTCTCTTGATTACTGTAGCTTTGTAGTAAATCTTGAAGTCAGGTAGCATCATCCTCAAACTTTTTCTTCTCCTTCAATATTGTGTTGGCTATTCTGGTTCTTTTACCTCTCCGCATAAACTTTAGAATTGGTTGATGATATTGACAAAATAACTTGCTTGGATTTTAATTGTGACGGCATTGAATACAGATCAATTTGAGAAGAACTGACATCTTGACAACATTAAGTCTTCCTATCCATGAACATGGAATAACTCTCCATTTATTTAATTCTTCTTTGATTTTATTTATCAGAATTGTGTACTTTTCTTCATATGGATCTTATGTATATTTTGTTAGATTTATACCTAAGTATTTTATCCTTTGGTTGGTAATGTAAATGATGTGTTTTTAATTAAAAATTTGACTTCTTCAATGCTGGTGTATAGGAAAATGATTGATTTTTTATATTAATCTTGTATCCTGTGACCTTGCTATAAGTGCTTATTAGTCCTGGGAGTTTTTTTGGTCAATTCTTTTGGATTTTCTACATAGATGATTATGTCACCTGTGAACAAAGACAGTTTTATTTTTTCCTTCCCACTCTGTATACTTTTCATTTCCTCTGCCTGTCTTATTGCATTAGCTGGCACTTCCAGTATAATGTTCAGAAGGAGTGGGGAGAGGTTGTTTTGTTCCTGATCTTAGTCAGAAAGCTTGAGTGTCTCACCACTAAGTTTGATATTAGTTGTAGGATTTTTTGATACTCTTTATCTGTTTGAGGAAGTTCCCCTCTATTCCTCAGTTTACTGAGTTTTTATCAAGAAGGGGTGTTGTATTTGGTCAAATACTTTTTCTGTATCTATTGGTATGATCGTGTGAATTTTTTTTTTTTTTTTTTTTGCTTACTGATGTAATGAATTACATTCATTGATTTTTGAAGGTTGAAACAGACTGGCATACTTGGGATGAAAATCCCACTTGGTTGTAGTGGATAATTCTTTTTATGCATTGTTGGATTTGATTTGCTAATACTGTTTGAGAATATTTTCATCTATGTTCATAAAAGACGTTTGTCTATAGTTTTCTTTCATTTCTGATAATAGTAATTTGTGTCCTCTAATTTTTTTTGTACTTAACCTGGCTACTGGCTTATCTATTTTATTGATAGTTTCAGAATGCCAGATTTTGGTTTCATTCTCTATTGATCCCCTATTTTCAATTTCATTGATTTCTGTTCTAGTTATTATCTATTTTGCTCTGCTTACTTTGGATTTAATGTGATTTTCTAGTTTCCTAAAGTGGACCCTTAGATTATTGATTCTGGATCTTTCTTTTTTTCTAATAGGTGCATTCTGTGCTATAGTTTCCTCCAAGCAGAGCTTTTGCTATATCCTTCATATTTTGATAAATTGTGTTATTTTCACTTAGCTCCAAAATTTTAAGTTTCTCTTGATTTTTTCTTGGACCCATTTGTTATTTAGAATTGTGTTGTTTAATCTCACGTATTTTGGCATATTCGAGTTATCCTTCTGTTATTAATTTCTAATTTAACTCCATTGTGGTCTGAGAGCAGACATTGTGTGATTTCTATTCTTATAAATTTGTTAAGGTGTGTTTTATGGCCTAGAATGTGGTCTATCTTGCTGAATGTTCCATATGAGCTTGAGAAGAGTATGTATTCTGCTCTTGTTGGCTGAAATAGTCTATAGATGTCAATTATTTCCAGTTGATTGATGGTGTTGTTGAGTTCAGTTATGTCCTTACTGATTTTCTGCCTGCTGGATCCATCAATTTCTGATAGAGGGCTGTTGAAATCTTCAATTATGATAGTGAATTAATCTATTTCTTGTTGTAATTCTATTAGTTCTTGCCTCACATAGTTTAAAATTCTTTTGTTGGATGCATGTACAGTTGAGGATTTTTTTGTCTACTTGGAGAATTGACCCTTTATTATGTAATGCCCTTCTTTATCCCTGATAACTTTCCTTACTTTGAAGTCCACTCTGCCTGAAATTAGTATAACTATTCCTGCTTTCTTTTGATTAGTGTTAGCATAACATATTTTCCTCCATCCACTTGCTTTTAATCTGTATGTGTTTTTTTTTGTATTTAAAGTGGATTTCTTCTAGACAAGATATAATTGGCTCTTGTTTTTTTAGCCACTCTGTCAATCTCTATCTTTTAATTCGTGCATTTAGACCGTTGATTTTGGAAGTGATTATTGATATATTTGGATCAATATCTACTATATTCTTTGCTGTTTTCTAGTTGTTGCCTTTGTTCTTTGTTCCTGTTTTTCTCTTCCACTCTTTTCCTGACTTGTCTGTTTTTGAGAAATTTATATGATTCCATTTGATCTCTTTTTTTAGCTATCAGGTATATTTCTTTGCAATATATTTTTAGTGGTTGCCCTAGGGTTTGCAATATACATTTACAGCTAATCCAAGTCCACTTTCAAATAACACTATACCACTTCACAGTTAGTGTGAGCACTTTATGATAAAATAATCCTAGTTTTTTCCTCCTGTAGCTTCTGTCATCGTTGTCATTCATTTCACTTATACGTAAGCATATATAAGCATGCTACATAGATACACATGCGTGATCAAATGCATCCTTGGTATTATTATTATTTTGAAGTTTTTATTTTATCCTCACATATTCCATCTTCAGTGTTCTTCTTTTCTTTATGTAGATCCAAATTTTTGACCTATATTATTTTCTTTCTAAAGAACTCTTTTAACATTTCTTGCAAGGCAGGTCTACTGGCAACAAATTCTTCAATTTTTCTTCGTCTGAGAAAGTATTTTTTTCACATTCACTTTAGGAGGGTAACTTTGCAGGGTACAGAATTCTAGGTTGGTAGTTTTTCTCTGATTTAAATACTTTACTCCACTCTTTTCTTGCTTGTGTGGTTTCTGAGATAACTAGGATGTAATTCTTATCTTTGATTCTCTATTTGTATGTTGTCTTTTTTTCTCTGACTTCTTCCAAGATTTTTTCTTTAATGATTTTCTGAAGTTTTAAAATGATATGCCTAGGTGTAAATTGGGGTGGCGTTTATGCAACAGAATAACACCAACAAGTGTTCTCTGAGCTTCCTGGATCTGTGGTTTTGTGCCTGATATTAATTTGGGGAAATTCTCCGTTATTATTGTTTCAAATATTTCTTATGTTCCTTTCTCGCTTCTCCCTCTAATATTCTCGTTATACATTATACCTTTTGTAGTTGTCCTGCTGTTCTTTGATCTTCTTACTTTTTTTCTCTTTGCTTTTAGTCTTCAAAGATTCTGTTGATAGATCCTGTAGCTCAGAGATTCTTTCCTTTGCCTGCTCTAGTCTACTAATAAGCCTACTAAAGACATTCTTTATTTCTGTTAGTGTTTTTCACCTCCAACATTTCATTTTAGTTCTTTCTTAGGATTTCCATCTCTCTGCTTACATTGTCCATCTGCTCTTATATGCTGTCTATTTTATCCAATAGAGCCTTTAGCATATTAATTACAGTTGTTTTAAATTCTTGCTCTGCTAATTCTGACATCTCTGCCATGCCTGGTTCTGATGCTTACTCTGTCTCTTCATGTTGTGTTTCTTTGCCTTTTGGTATGTCTTGTAATTTTTTCTTTATAGCTGTATATGATGTACTTGGTAAAGGAACTTTTATAAATAGTCCTTTAGTAATGTGGTGGGGAAGTGTGAGGTTACAGGAAGTGTTCTATAGACTTATGATGAGGTCTGAGTCTTTTAGTGAGCCTGTGCCTCTAGACTGTGAAATTCACAAGAGTTTCTCAGGATTTTTCTCCCATCTTAGGTGGGACAGCATGGCTAGAGCTGGCTGAAGTTGTCTATTTCCCATCCCCCAGGTCAGTTAAACTCTAATAACAGTCCACAGATTTGACTCTGGTCAACTAGTTCACCCTAAAGGCAGGCCTTGTTAAAAGCAAAGTGCTCTGGGGGCTGGCCTGGTGGCATAGTGGTTAAGTTCACACCTTCTGCTTTGGCAGCCCAGGGGTCAGAGGTTTGGATCTTGGGCATGGACTTATGCACCACTCATCAAGCCATGCTGTGGTAGACTCCTACATACAAAACAGAGGAAGATTGGCACAGATGTTAGCTCATCAACAGTCTTCCTCAAGCAAAAAGGAGAAGATTGGCAACAGATATTAGCTCAGAGCCAATCTTCCTCACCAAAAAAAGAACAAACTTCTCTGGAATATTTCAAAATGGTTCCTTTTCCCTTTTCCATACCAGAAGCACAAGGTGATTTTTTTTTCTGATCTTTACTATGGGAACCTGATTGAGTTCCTGGAGATACATTTCACAATATTGTGTCCTCCTCTCTCCTGACTGGGTCTCCCCGGTGTTTTTAACTCTCAGGCTTGTCCACACTGAGACTCCCTGGATTCACTTGTTTGTCTCTTCAGTCTTAGGGGCAGTGGTTTTGCCTGTGCCCTCTCATCTCTTATGGATCCAAGGAGATTTGTTGATTTTTCAGTCTGTTCAGCTTTTATTTGTTTTTGGGGTGGAGTGGCAACTTCAAACCCTTCACGTGTAGAAATGGAGACTGGAAGTCTGCTCATTATTTTTTCAAATTGGTTTCTGCACTTATTTTGTTGAGTTTAGGGTGTTCTTTATATTTTCTAGATGTAATTCCTTTATCAGATATGTTATTTACAAATATTTAATATTTTCTTCCAGTGTATGACTTGTCTTTTTGTTTTCTTTAATGGTGACTTTCAGAGAGCAAAAGTTCTTAATTTTGATAAAATCTAATGTTTCCTCTATGTATTTTATAGAGCATGGTTTTGGTACCATATTGAGGAACAGTTGTCTTAAGACAAGGTGAAAAATAATTTCTATTCTGTTTTCTTCTCAAATGTTTTATAGTTTTAGATTTTGCACTTATGTCTATGTTAGATTTAAGTAACTTTTTTCACATGGCATTAAATATGGATTAAAGTGAATTTTTTTTTTTGCATATAGATATCTAATGGTTGCAGCAATGCATGTTAAACAGATTATCTTTTTTCTATTGTGTTTCCTTTCCAACTTTCTCAAATATCCATTTACAATATCTGTGTGGGTTTATTCCTGGACTAGCTGTTCTGCTCCAGTGATCTGTCTGGTATCATGCTAAAAGCATACTGTCTTGATTATTATAATCTTATAATACTTCCTGAAGTCAGGTAGCATAAATTCTCCACCTTGGTTCTTTTTCAAAGTTGTTTGAGCTATTCTAGGCCTTTAAGTTGTTTTGGCCATTCTAGATCCTTTGGATTTCCATACAGATTTTAGAAGAATCAGTTTGCCAATTTTTTCAAAAACTTCTGCTGAGATATTCGTTAGGACTACATTGAATCTATAAGCCAATCAGGGAAGAATTCGCGTCTTAAAAAATTTCAGGCTTCAGACCATGAACACAGTATGCCTTTCCATTATTTGAGTCTTTTAAATTTCTCTCAACAGTGCTCTATATTTGTCAGTATATGGGTCTTACACATCGTTTGTTGAATTTATCTTTAAGAGTTTTATACTTTTATGTTGTTATGAATGGTATTCTGTATTTAATTTCAATTTAAATTGTTCTTTGCTAGAAAAAAATTGATTTTTCTGTGTTGATCTTGTATCCTGTCATGTTATTAACTTCACTTATTCTAGTAGCTTTTGTGTAGATTCCTAGAATTTCCACATAGACTGTCATGTCATTAACAAATAGTTTTACTTTATCTTTTCATTCTATTAGTTACCTAGGGCTGAATAAAAAAGTGTTCCAAAATGTGGTGGCTTAAAACAACCAAGAATGGGCTGGCCTCCTGGCCAAGTGGTTAAGTTTTCGTGCTCTGCTTCCACAGCCCAGGGTTTTGCTGGTTCAGATCCTGAGTGTGGACTTGGTCCCACTCATCAAGCCATGCTGAGGTAGTGTCCCACACAGCAGAGCTAGAAGCGCCTACAACCACAATATAAAATATGTATTGGGGTGCTTTGGGGAGAAGGAAAAAAAGAAGATTAGCAATAGATGTTATCTCAGGTGCCAATCTTTAAAAAAGGAAAAACCGTGATTTGTCACTGCTTATAATTTATGTGTTGGTGGGGTGTTTCTTAAATTGGTTTTGCCTGGACTCCCTCATGTGACTACATCATAATTGCCTCTGGGTCACCATATTTCTATGGACAGGAAACAGACTGAGAAAGTTACTTGGCTGAAAATATGATTCATTTCTTAGGGAAATGGAAAGAAGTCTAAGATCTCTTGATGGGAGGAGCTACAAAGAATATTTCCATATTTAACCTATCAGAGTACTGGTATATGAATTTTTCTAAATATTACTTTATTTATTAATATTTTAAACAAAATTTGCTGTGTACTTTTTGAGGATTTTGTCTGTTTAATTGAGTGTGTTGCATAAAGTTGTATATAATATACAATATAATATATAATAATAATACAGTCATTAAATGTTTATGGCCACTAACAATCAAAGGATCTGTAGAGTATTCCATATTCCTTGTTGATATTGATCATTTATCCCTCTTTCCTACCTGATCAGTCTTACAAGGGTTTTTTTTTATTTTTATTAATCTTTTTGAAGAATAAACTTTGAACTTTCTTGATTTTCTATGCTGTGTGCCTCTTTTCTATCCCAATGATTTGTGAATCTTTACCTATATATTTATTCATTTTACTTATCTTTTTTCATTTTTCTATTTTATTGTGCTTTTTAAGGAGAATTAGATAATTTATTTTTCAACAAAAGCATTAAAAACTACAACTTTCTTATTAAACACTTGCTTATAAACATTTTAAAGATTTTTATATTGTTTTTAATATCATTTGTTTTAAAATATCTCCTAATTTTTTTGTTAATTTAGTGTGACATAGATTATTAAGAATTGTATTAATGTTAAATATTTGAGAATTTTTAGATATATTTTATTTCTAATTCATGTTTTTTAAGTCAGAAAATATACTCTTTATAATTTCAGTTATTTAGACTAGATTGACACTTGTTTTATGGTTCAACATATGGTCTATCTTGGTAAGTGTTCCATATGCACTAGAAAAGAATGTGTTTACTGCCATTGTTGAAAATAATGTGTAATAAATTGAGTCATAGTTGGACAGTTTCTGACAAAACGAAGCACATCCTTACCATACGATCAAGCAATTGTGCTCCTTGGTATTTACCCAAAGGAGCTGAAAACTCATGTCCACACAAAAACTTGCACATGGCTGCTTTGAGCAGCTTTATTCATATTTGTCAAAACTTGGAAGCAACCAAAATGTCCTTCAGTAGGTGCGTGGATAAATAAACTGTGGTACATACAGATAATAGATTATTATTAAATGCTGAAAAGAACTGAGCTATCAAGCCATGAAGGACATAGAGGAACCTTAAAAGCATATTAGTAAGTGAAAGAAGTCAATCTTTAAAGGTTTCATACTGCATGATTCCAACTATATGACATTCTGGGAAAGGCAAACTATGAAGACAATACAAAGATCTGTGGTTGACAGGGTTTGGGTGGGTCGGTGGGAGAGAAAGGAATGGGCACAGCACAGAGGATTTTTAGGGCAGTGAAGATACTCTGTGTGATACAATGATATCTATATATCTTTATACTTTTGTCTAAACCCTTAGAATGTACAACACCAAGAGTGAATCATAAAGCATATGGACTTTAGGTGATTATGATGTGTCAATGTAGGTACATTTGTGCTAAAAATGTACCATTCTGGTGAGTGGTGTTGATAGTGAGGGTGGCTATGCATGTGTAGGCAGGGGGTTTATGGGAAATCCCCTTTACTTTCCTCTCAAATTTATTGTTAAACTGCTTTAAAAAAAATAGTCTTAAAAAATAATAAATTAATTCATGATGGTTGGAAGTGTTCCAATCTTTTATATCCTTGTATTTTTTCCTATTATTCTACTAATTATTGAGAGAGGAGTGTTAAAGTCTTCAAGTAAGGTAGAAGATTTGTCACTTTTTCCATAAGTCTATTAGTTGAGAAGAAGTGGTTAGACTATAGGTATATTTTAAATACACAGCCAAGAGAATTTGGAGTTGCCATTTCCTGAGTCGAGAAAGACTGCTGTATGATATCTTCTGATATCAGTGGATCCAGGAGATAAAATAATTGAAACTGAAAAGTTTGAGGACCAGAGTTTTAGAAGAATTACTGAAGTTAATGTACCATCACTGTGATTGGACTAAAAATAGAATTCTCCTAGAAACCTTTATTCATTAACTACCTTTGTGAAAATCTCTTTAGCATTTGTATATTCAGCTAGAAATGTATCATTCAATTTGTCGACATATTACTTTGATTTACTTTTGTGCTGTTCTCTATTTGACTTGACCTAAGTCTATTTTAAATGTTAAAGCAGAGTGCTTGCTTATTATTTCTTTTTCATTTATACATGGTGCCTCGAGTTTTCTGATCTGTACAAACTATAAGCTTGTGAATCACAAAGTATCTGTGTTGAAAGGAATATCAAAGGTCATCTAATCTGACTACCATCTATAGTGAGAATCCCAACTGCAAAATACCCATTAAGAGATGACCAGTCTTTGCTAACACATTTCCAGTAATAAGAAAGCATTCTCCCTTGAGACAGCTAATTCCTTTATTGATCTGCTAAAAAATATTCAACATTGACTGAAAATGTGTCCTAATTCCTTCATAAAGTTAATCAGAATGAAGATATCTATAATTTTTAGAAAATACTCATGTATAAAAAAATCTGATTCACAAAATACATAAGCATGGGGATGATAATTTGCTCTGTATATCTTTCAGGATATCTATACACACAAGTATATGCACATATGCACAAAGTGGGTGTAACAAATGTGTGTATTAGAATCCTGTTTCTAGTGCAATTGGACAAGATTTATCCAATGGTAGGGCAGGATATTATCAAGATTCAACTGAAATTTAACCAAGAGCTTGCTACACAAAAATCAATGAATAAATGAATGAATAAGGGAATTCCTTATTGGCCCATTTAACTGATCAGTATTTTAGTAAATCTGACCTATGTCCTAATTGATCATTCAAACTACAAAGTTTGCAAATAAGGGAGAGCTGGTTATCCAGAGAAACGTGTTTCATATTTGTTCTATTTTCAGAAGAGAGGAGAATGGGCAAGAAAATATAATAAATTTCCACTGAAGTTAACAAGAATTTGTAACAAGGAATGGACAGAAAATGAATTTCAATAACAGGGAGCAGCGAGAGCAACCAGCAGCCTATTTTGCGATAGGACTTGTTCCAGGTTGGTTCCCAAGGGCCTCGATAAAGCAGTAGAAGCAGCAGCGGTGGCTATGGACTTGTTCTCAAATTACTTTATTAAGATGGTGACCAGAGTTTCAGACAGTGATAAAGAAATAAATTCGAGTCATGCAGCTCAACTTGTGTTTTCCAGCATATAGATAACATTTCATTACTGTTTCATTGTTATGCAACAGTGACGTGTGCATTCTGCATCTGTAAAAAGGCTATGTGCTCGATGTATTTCATTATGCAATACATTATAATATAAAATTTAGCGTGCTATTTATATAAGGCCGGAAGCTCCAAGTATTATAGTTATCATTGGCAAGTTAACTGCCATCAATTGTGTAATAGTGTAAAAACAATTTTAGTAAACAGTTCTTGTCTGTTAAAAAAAATTTATGTTACTTCCTTTCCTTTGAAAAAATACTGACTCCGTTAAACTAACACTATGATCTACTGGTTCGAGATTAAATATTTAGCATTAGCTTATTTTCATTGTTCTATAAATGTTTCTGTTTTTTCTCAATATAGACCATTTTACTTTATAATAATCTGATTTCAATAAGCAGTCTTTCTTGTAGTAGTGTGCAATGGCAGTCTCTAAGCATTTCTCATGGTTCCTTGGTGGGATGGTCAAATTAGAGCTTATTCAACCAGATCTGTGGTAACAACAGTCACTAGGCTGCCGTTAGTTCTCCTTTTCAGATTTACAGAGCATCCAGGTGGAGTTCATTACTGTGAATCACCCAGCATGGTCCCCTGGCAGCAGATTAAGAAAACAGTCTAAATTAGAGATGGCTGCACTGCTAAACTCATTCCTCGTTCAAAATGTAAGGCCCCCCTATGCTTAGCCACATACATCATATCTGTAGCAACCTTCTATCCAGGGAGGTCTCTATTACTATTTGCTGCTGTATTTGTACAATACCTAAAATATTTATGAAGCTGAAAGCTGAAAAATTACAGATATGCAGCTAATACATTCCACAGCTGCATGTTCTTGGTTTGCAAATTTATAACTGAGAATTTATGGCTAACAAATTCTAGCTTTTGAACAATTGGATGTATTTCTCCAACTCTCTGTGTTGTCCAATCGCTGTGACTCACTCCGTAGGCTGGGATGGCTGCAGTGGTGGTACAGCCTCTGGGGAGGGAGGAAGGGGGGATGGATGGAACTATAAGCCATCAGTCACCAACAGCCCCTCTGGCTGATTAAGTAGCAGGTGTTAATAGGAACCCAGGGGAGTGCTCTCCAGTTCCCTTTAGCTGGAATGATAGTGACATGATTCAAGGCCTGAAGGGTTGGGACCATTTTAGAGAGGGGGAGGGAAGTGGACTTGTAAAGTAGAAAATAATAGAAGGATATGTTGTTTTGAAAGGCCTCTCCTAATGCTTGAAAGATAAGCAGCTTTTGAAGACTTGAAGAGTAAAAATTCTGATACAGATGTGCCAAGCATTAAAAAAAAAAAAAAGAAATGAGGCAATGTACTAATCTCTAAAAGCACTGCTCACTATGTAATTTTGACTTCTTTGGAGCTTTTTCATAAACAATATTATAAGATTTAACTGTTTTGGATGGATATTTATTAGGTAAATAGGTAGGGAAGTAGATGTTATGAAAATACTGTGGAAAGATGCCATAGCTCTTTCAAAATTGCAAAACGTGCTTATATAAACAGCACAAAAATCAATAGATGTGACTGATAATCTACGTCAGTGATGATCATTAAACTATACCTAACTCCAGATTTTGTTTTATCTGTACAATTAATTTGAATCTTTTGTCTGTCTCAGAGGAGTTTTTTAAAACTTGAGTTTTAAATTTGACGTATAGGGCATTAAAATATTTTCAGAACTTTATTTGGTATTAGTACCCCCAAAATACTGTCACACTTCCTTGTGTTAACTGAATATCACCTCCTGATTAACTATTTCCCACCTGCTGACAGCATTGATCAATTTTTGTACTTTATATAAATAAAGTTTTATTCATAGATAAATTTTGTACTTTACATAATACATTATATATTCTTTCCTGCTTAGTTTAGTTTACTTAACATGTTTGTGAGATTCATGGATATTGATGTGTGCAGTTCAGTTCATTATTATTTTTGAACAGTATGTAATTGGGTAAATATACTATAATTTATTTATATGTAATAAAAGTGATGATTATTGCATCCTGCCCAATGGAGATTAAGCATAATGTTGGTATGGGCATGTATTTGGTGAGGATAGGTACACATTTGCATTTGGTACAAACCTGGGAGTAGAATTGCTAGGTCACAGGGTAGGCAGATGTTCAACTTTAGTGGATGTTGCCAAAGAGCTTACTTTCTTACCACTGTCTCAGTGTCCTGGTTGTTCCACATTCTCATAAACATTAGTTTCTTTCTCTTTAATTTTAGCAATTCTGAGGAGTGTGTAATGGTTTCTCCTTGTGGTTTTCATTTGCATTTTCCTAATAATGAATGAAATTGATCACTTTCTCTTTTTTGGAGGTTATTTTGTTGAGGTCATATTGGCTTATAACATTGTGTAAATTTCAGGTGTACATTATTGTACATCAGTTTCTGTACAGACTGTATCATGTTCACCACCAATAGTCTAGTTTTCATCTGTCACCAGACATATGTGCCATTTACCTCTTTCACCCTCTCCCCCACCCACTTCCCCTCTGGTAATCACTAATCTGTTTTCCTTATCCATGTGTTTGTTTGGTTATCTTCTACATATGAGTGAAATCATACACTGATTGTCTTTCTCTGTTTGGCTTATTTTGATTAACATTTACCCTCAAAGTCCATCCATGTTGTTACAAATGGCATGATTTTGTCTTTTTTATGGCTGAGTGGTATTCCATTGTATATATATGTCACATCTTCTTTATCCATTCATCCATAGATGGGCACTTGGGTTGCTTCTAAGTCTTGGCTTTTGTGAATAATGCTGCGATGAACACAGGGGTGCATAAATCTCTTTGAATTGTTAATTTCATGTTCTTTGGATAAATATCCATTAGTGGGATACTTGGATCATATGGTATTTCTATTTTTGTTTTTTTGAGAAATCTCCACACTGTTTTCCATAGTGGCTATACCAGTTTGCATTCTCATCAGTATGTAGGGGAGTTCCCTTTTCTCCATATCCTTTCCAACACTTGTTATTTATTGTCTTGTTATTTATAGCCATTCTGACACATGTGTGGTGATATCTCATTGTAGCTTTAATTTGCATTTCCCTAATAATTGGTGATGCTGAACGTCTTTTCATATGCCTGTTGGCCATCCATATGTCTTAAGTGGAAAAATATCTATGCATATCCTCTGCCCATTTTTTGATCAGGTTTTTTGTTTCTTTGTTGTTGAGTTAGATGAGTACTTTTTATATTTTGGAAATTAGTCCCTTGTTCGATGTATGATTTGAAAATATATCTCCCAGTTGGTGGATTGTCGTTTCATTTTGTTCATGGTTTCTTTTGCCTTGCAGATGCTCTTTAGTCTGATGTAGTCCCATTTGTTTATTTTTCTGCTGTTTCTCTTGCCTGAGTAGACATAGTATTTGAAAAGATACTGCTAAGACCAATATCAAAGAGTGTACTGCCTATGTTTTCTTCTGGGAGTTTTATGGTTTCAGCTCTTACATTCAAGTCTTTAATCTAATTTGAATTAATTTTTGTGTCTGATGTAAGATAATGGTCTACTTTCATTCTTTTGCATGTGGGTGTCCACTTTTTCCAACACCGTTTATTGAAGAGACTTTCCTTTCTCCATTGTATGTTCTTATCTCCTTTGTTGGAGATTAGCTGTCTATAGATGTGTCGTTTTATTTCCAGGCTTTCAATTCTATTCCACTTCTCTGTGTGTCTGTTTTTGTACCAGTACCATGCTGTTTTGATTAGTATAGTTTTGGAGTGTGTTTTGAAGTCAGAGATTGTGATGCCTCCAGCTTTGTTCTTTTTTCTCAGGATTGCTTTGGCTAATTAGAGTCTTTTGTTGTTCTATATAAATTTTAAGATTCTTTGTTCTATTTCTGTGAAGGATATCATTGGGATTCTGATTAGGATTGTATTGACTCTGTAGATTGCTTTAGGTAATATTGACATTTTAACTATGTTTATCCTTCCAATCCATGAGCATGGAATATCTTTCCATTTCTATATGTCATCTTCAATTTCTTTCAGTAATGTTTTATACTTTTCAGTGAATAGGTCTTTCACCTCCTGAAGAAATCCACCAGAAAATTATTGGAAAGAATCAACAACTACAGCAATGTTGCAAGGTACAAAATCAACATAAGAAAATCAGTTGCATTTCTATACAGTAATAACGAACTAAGAAGGAGAAATCAAGAATACAATCCCATTTATAATCACAACAAAAAGAATAAATACCTAGGAATAAAATTAACCAAGGAGGTGAAAGACTTCTACATCTTTTCTTATGTGTATTGGCCACTTGGATATCTTCTTTTGAGAAGTGTCTGTTCAAGTCTTTTGGCCATTTTGGGCAGGATGGGATTTCAGGCTTTTCCTTACTGATGAATAAGAATTCTTTACATATTCTTCATATGTCTTTTTTGGATATAGGAATTGAGAATAGCTTCTCCCACACTGAACTTGCCTTTTCATATTCTTAATGATCATTTTTATGAAAAGAATATATTAATGTTTTTGAGGAAGATTTTCCTCGAAAACAATTTTTTTGAGGAAGTCCTGACCTAATATCTGCTGCCAATCCTCCTCTTTTTGCTGAGGAAGATTGGTTCTGAGCTAACATCTGTACCCATCTTCTCTACTTTATATGTGCGGTGCCTGCCAAAGCATGGCTTCAGAAGCCGTGCATATGCCCATACTTGGGATCTGAACCGGCGAACCCTGGGCAGCTGAAGGGGAGAGCATGAACTTAACTGCAATGCCACCAGCCGGCCTCAAGAATATATTAATTTTGATGTAGTCCATTTATCACTATTTTCCTATAGTTAACACAATTCTTATTCTGGTAATATTAGAGGAAATTAACTAGTAACTCAGAAAAACTATCATGAACTTTAGAAAAATATAAAAAGTATTTAAGGCTTTGGAAAGTGACAAAACCAAAAAAGAGTTTAGAAGAGAGTCAACCCATAAAAATTGAGAACTTTGTTGAATGAGATTTACATTTGTTGGTTTATAACCTCTGATGGCCCCTGGTCCATATAGCATGCAGCTGCAGAATCTGAAGCAGAAATCCATATATCACTAGCTTGAGGACTCAGAAGATAGAATTAAGGGCTTCTGGAGTGACTAGAAGTGAGCAGAAAATCCAAGACAGGAAAGAGCCATAGAAAGGGAAATAAAAAATCTTCCTGTAAATTCTACCCCAGCCCTCTGAACTATGAACGCATAGTGCACACTCTAAGGAGCCCTGCAGAGGCGGCAGCTGAAAGGCTGAGGTAAGGAGATGAAAGTTTCCACTCATCCACTAGAGGGGAAAAAGAGTTTGTGGTTTTTGTCTAGTCAACTTAACATGTTTTAGAGGAAGATAAAAGAATTTAGAATTTCTGCAAAGTATCTGGCCATTAGAAAAATAAAATGAGGGGAGATATGAGAAGTAAAAAAATGTAATCTATACTGAAGAAAACATAAACCAACAGAAAGAGAAACCAAAATGATAAGTGTTATAATTGGCAGACTAAGAGTTTAAAGCAATTGTTATAAATATGTCAAAGAAAATAGAGAAAATCTTAGCTATAAATACTGAAAAGACGGGAAATTTCAGCTAGAAATCCAAAATATAAAAAAGATTAAGTAGATATTCTAGAACTTTAAAAGTAGGTTATCTATAATTTAAAAAAATGGTTGAGCTTAAAAGTAATTGAAGATGGCAAACAAAAAGGTCAGCAAACTTGAAGATGGATTAGTAGGAATCATTCCCCTCAAAGAAGAGAGAGATGAAAAACCGAAAAAATAATTAACAGAGCGCACTGTCTTGTGGGACAATATCATGTGGTCTAACACACATGTAATTAGGGTGTCAGAAGGAGAGAAAGTATAGATCAAAACTACTATTTTAAGAAATAATAGCTAAAATGTTCACAAATTAGGGGAGAAACATCTATCTAAATATCCAAGAATGTCACCACAAAACAAGCAAGATAAATACAAGGAAACCACACCTAGGCAATTCATAGTGAAACTTCTGAAAACCACAACTAAAACAAGAACACCTTGAAAATAGAGAAATGACGAATTACATACAGTTGAGGAAAGCTATGGATGATGACTGATTTCTCCTTAGAAAAATATTGAGGCCAGTAGACAATGAAGTGACATCTTTAAAGAACTGAGAAGAAAATAAATAAATCAGAATTTTATAGCCAGTGAAAAGAATCTGCAAAAATGAAGGTAAATCTAATAGTTTCTTATTACTACTGCAATAAATTGTCACAAATTCAGTGACTTAAACAATACCAATTTTTAATCTTGCGGTTCTGGAGGTCAAAATCTGAAATAGATGTCACTGGGCTAAAATCTAGATGTTTGCATTCTTTCTGGAGGCTCCAGAGGAAAATTTCTTTTCTTGCTTTTTCCAGCTTCCAGAGGCTGCCTACACTCCTTGGCCCTTGGTCCTCTTCAAAGCTGGCAACCACATCACTATGACCTCTGCTTCTATCATCTCCTTCTCTGACTGTTATGCCCCATTTCACTTGTAAGGACTTTTGTGACACTGTGCACAACTGGATAATCCAGAATGGTCTACCCCTTTTAAGTTTCTTAGTTTAATTATGTCTGCATTCCCTTTTGCCATGTAAGTTAGTCTGTTGATAGGAATTAGAAAATGGACATCTTTGGGAGCCACTCTTCTGCCCATTCTACCTATAAAAGTGAATAAAAACATTTTCAGATAAACAGATCAGAGAGAATTTCTGGCCAGCATACCAGGAATTCCCGGCCAGTTTATCCTCATCCTGCTCTAAAAGAAATGCTAAAGTTCTTCAGGTTGAAGGAAAATGGCACCAGTTCTAAACTCACATTTAGAAGAAAAGAAAACACTGAAAATGGTAAATATTTACTCTGATGGCAAATAGAAGAAACTGTATCTTCTTTCCCCTCTTAATTGATTTTATGATTACCATCATTTGTGCTCTGTTTAAGGAATTCTTCTCTATTCCAAGATTGTGTATTTTCTACAAGTTGATTGTTTTAACACTCATATTTAGATTTGCAATCCATCTAGAATTGATTTTGTATATAAAGTGTGATGTACAGACTAAAATACACTTTTCCCATATAAATATCCAACTGACTCAGCAAAATTATTAAAAAGACTATCCTTTTCCAATGAAATTGCAGTGTTAACTTAGTTATAAATCAAATGACAGTTTATTTTTGATTCTGTTTCTGGGTATGTCAGTCTTTTCTAATGGTCATGTTCTCTGCCCCTATACTAATGTAAGTCTTGTTAATTAATATAGCTTTGCCTACTTATTTATGACATTTTAGTTCTTTATTTTTTTTATTGCTGGTACTATAATTCCTCCAGATTTGGTCTTCTACACTATTGTCTTGACTTTTCTTGGTTTGTTAAAATTTCAGTATAAATTTTTAAATCAGCTATTTAATTTACACTCCAATTTTTAGACTTTTGAGAGGGCTTATATTGGATCTGTAGAATGGTGTAGGAAGAAGAACTGACATCTTTACAACATTGTTTCTAATCCATGGACATCTATATCCTTCCAGTTATTTAAGTTTTCTTCAATTTCTCTTAGTAGTTTAAAATGATAGTTTCAAACTTCTTGGACATCTTGTAAATTTTTTACCAGACATTTAATATTTTTGATACTATTGCAAATTATATCATGTTAAATTTTATTTTGTATTTTATCTTTTGATACATGGAATTACAATTTTAAAAAGTATATTGGACTTTTATTCAACTACCATACTAAATTCACTATTAGTTTGAATAGTTTGTAGATTCTTTTGGATTTTCCAAGTACACTATCATGTTTCCACAAAAATAACAATTTTACTTCTTTATTTCTAATTTCTATGTATTTTAATTCTTTTTTTCTTTACTCGTTGCACTTGATATGTTCAACAATACAATGCTGAGTTCTGCTGCTGATATCAAGGTCCTTCTCTTATTCCAGCCCTCAGTGGGAAAGTTGTCAATATTTTATTAACGAGTATGCTAGTGAAAGTAGGCTTTTTAAAAGATATTCTTTATCAGATTAAGGACGTTCTAACCAATTTCTATTTTGTTGAGTGTTTTTATCCTGAATAGGTATTAAATCTATATCTGCTGAGATAATCATGCGATTTTTCTCCATTTTTATATTAATATTAAGAGTTAAATTCATTATTTCCAAATGTATAACAACAATAATCCCTACTCACTTGAGGAATACACACGCACAGACATACATCACTTGATTTGGTTTACAATAGGATTATTGCATCTATGTTCACGTCAGAGAAAGCCTGCAATTTTCCTTAGTTAAACGTCCTTGCAATGTTTTGGGATCAATATTAGATTGGCCTCTCTTTTTCTGTTCTCTGAAAGAGTTTGGAAAAGTCTGGTTTTATTTCTAAATATTGGAAAAACTCACCAGCAAAGTCATCGGTTCCTGATTTTGTGTGTGTGTGTATGAGAGACAGAGAGAGAGAAGTGTTTTTATCAGATATGCAAATATTCTTGTTTACTTATATTTTCTCCTTTCAGTTGTTGTAAGAGGAATTTTTTTCAGAAATTTTTACATTTCTTCCAAATTGTGAAATTTATTTGCACAAAAATAATGCATAATACCTTCTAATTAATTTAATAATGTGTAGAATCCTATTGATCTTTTTTTCATTCCTGATATGGATCGTTTGGGTTTTTTCCCCTTTGTTTTTGATCAGTTTTTCCAAAGGTATTTCAATTTTGTGAACTTTTCTAAGAAGTATATATTGGTTTTATCTATTTATTCTTTTGTTGTAGGTCTGCTAGGAACAACTTTCCTCAGTTTCTTTAAAAATCAGTTTATGGTTTTATAGCAACATCATTTTTTAAGGATTTGTTTTGGGGGTAGTGAATACTGAGTTAGAAGTTACTTTTTACTTTAGCACTCTAAATATTTGTCCCATTGACTTCTGAACTGTATGATTTCTAAGGAAAAGTCAGAGATCCAGCTGTCTCTCTTTTTCCCCTTTGAACACAATGAGTCCGTTCCTTGGATGGTGTTGAGATTCTCCCTTTTGTCTTTGGTTTTCAGCAGTTTAACTATGATGTATCTAATTGTAGTTCGCCTTATATTTATTCTGCTTGTTGTTGCTGAATTTCTTGAATGTGTATGTTGATATCTAAAATCAGTTTTTGGAAATTTTCTGCTGTTACTTCCTCAATGTCCCTTCTGCCCCATGACCTCTTTCCTTTCCTTTCTTCTATGCTGCTTAGATGTTTTCTCTTGATGTCTCTTCAAGTTCAAGAATCTTTTGTTCATTTTTTTCTAATTAAATGTTTAAGCATGGAGTTCTTAATACAAATATTGTTTTTTAATGCTTTCATGCCCATTTTATCCTTCTTTATTGATTCCTATTTTCCACAGATATGATCATTTTTTTCTATTTTGTTCATCTTTTCTTATACTTTAACAAATTATTGATAGATATTTCAAAATCATTTTCTGCTATCTTCAATATCTCCATCATCTAATGGATCTGCTTTTATTCTCTGTTTTTTTTTCACTTGAATGACAGTTAAATTTTCTTTACTTTTCATATCCATGCTAATTTTTAGATGTATGCTAAAACTTGTGTATAAATTAACCATTGGCTTCAGATGATATTATCTTCCCCTACAGTTTTCTCTTTTATTCTCTGCTAAGAAGTTAGGGTGAGGGACAGATCACATCAATCCAATTAGTGATTGAGGCAGTTGAGGAATTTTTGTAGTTTTAGTAAGACTCAGTCTTCCTATGGTTCATCCCTAATCCTAGAATATGGTCTTTGGAGCTTTCAAGAGAGTGTGCGAAGCGTGGCCACTCCTCAGGCCTGAAAGAGTGATTGAGCTCTGTTCTCTAGACTTCTCAGT
This sequence comes from Equus caballus, assembly GCF_041296265.1. Lineage (NCBI taxonomy): Eukaryota > Metazoa > Chordata > Mammalia > Perissodactyla > Equidae > Equus > Equus caballus. Next base: position 91,656,265 of record NC_091697.1, on the reverse strand, counting down.
ATGCTCCTCTAGCCAGCAACCCCAACAAAATTCAAATCTGGCAAATATCTTGGCTGTGAATCCAAATCTGTGCTAGAAACTTGCCTCTACTCCAGAAAATACTTGTTTCCTAAGCACTTGTGGTTGCGGGAGATTTACTCATTTTACAAGTTTTTGTCCTAGCTCGCCAGCGTATTGTGCTATCCCCCAAATTCCAGGTTGCTACTCCAGCTTCATGCAGCTAGGGCTGGGTTGTTTTTTTCTTTCTCCCAGTAGAGGCCTCATTGCTTCTACTAATCACAATCTTCACCTCAAGCCTACAATTACCAAATGCCTTTAGAAAAAAAAATGTTCTGGAGGTTAGCTCACCTCTGAAAGGCTCTCTACTCCTTGGAATTTCATTTATGTAGTCTCTGTTGCAATCACATCTCTGTGATGTCTTTAAATAATATTTTATAATTTAATTGGATTTTCCTAGTTTTGCAGTGGGAGCATTGTCCTGCTGTGACCTACTAAATCATATCCAAGGACAGAAATTAATTTGATTTATTAGATTCAAATAAATGCTGTGTCTTTATCAATCTCAGAAAAAGAGAGGTACTTCCTGTAAAACTTTAAATCAGGGGTGTGCTCCTAATTGTTTAACAACCAGTTCTCCAATGGAGAAGGTTGGGGTAAAGCTCAGATCTGTAGGTTTGCTCATTTCCATGGTGTAAATCCTCTTTCTGTGGCCAATTTCAAGCTACCCGCATGACATTACTATGTACAGAGTTAGAAAAAGATGGACAGTCCTGTTTAAATCAGTACCTGGAGTTGCAAAATGTTAAGATAATTTTCCGTCACAACTAAGCGTTGGAACCATAATTTGCTCTTATATTACTTTGGAATTTAACCATATTGACTTCTCAACAACAAAAAAAATGTTTTCAATTCAAAGGACTCAAGCTTTGGACTTATGAGAAGTAAATCAAATATTGAAGAACACTAAATTTGTTGTTAATCATTGGTATCTACTGTTTTATAGGTATTTTCTCATCATTATCATAGTTAACTGAATTTATTGATTGTCCATTAGCAAGATGATTACAGCAATAAATGATAAATGAAGTTTATGTACATGAAAATATTTATGATGTCTCAGACATTTTCCCTTGAACTATTATAAATAACAATATTTACAGGGGTGTGTCAAAGATATTCTTTTTTTTTTTTTTTTGAGGAAGTTTAGCCCTGAGCTAACTACTATCAATCCTCCTCTTTTTGCTGAGGAAGATTGGCCCTGAGCTAACATCCATGTCCATACTCCCCTACTTTATATGTGGGATGCCTACCACAGCATGGCTTTTGCCAAGCGGTGCCATGTCCGCACCTGGGATCCAACCCGCGAACTCCGGGCTGCCGAGAAGCGGAATGTGCGAACGTAACCGCTGCATCACCAGGCCGGCCCCTCAAAGATATTCTTAATTGAAGAGTATTCCAATTAAATTATGACAGAATGCTGTTAAGGTAAACAAAATAGTTCTTTTCTTTCTTTTTTGGAGGAAGATTAGCCCTGAGCTAACATCTGCTGCCAATCCTCCTCTTTTTGCTGAGGAAGACTGGCCCTGAGCTCACATCCGTGTCCATCTTCCTCTACTTTGTGTGTGCAACGCCTACCACAGCATGGCTTTTGCCAAGCGGTGCCATGTCCACACCTGGGATCCAAACCAGCCAACCCCAGGCTGCCGAAGCAGAACGTGTGCATTTAACAGCTGTGCCACCGGGCCAGCCAAATAGTTCTTTTCAAAAAAAGAAGAATGTAGCACATTCAAAAAGACCACAAAATTTACTATCTTACAGAATACTGAGAAGTCCTATTCCTGTGGCTCCCTAGAGAATAAGACCCAGTGGGTAAGAGGAAAAGGCAAGTTACCTACATTTTAAGAGAGAAGAAAATAATTTGTTTCTGGGAAGCCCATCCAGAGATTTTTAGCAGGCAGCAGAATTGACTCTGAAAGTAAACTGGATGTGGAAAGAAAGAAGGAAAGAGAAGCAGGCAAAGGTGTTGTGTAGTTTAGCGCTGGGAGGCCTGGAGTAGAGGACTGTGTGGCCAAGGCCAGACAGGTAAACAAACAGTTCCAAGAACTGGCCCACTAAAGGAAGCCCTGCTCCCACCACCAGCTGCTGAAAGCTCCAGCTGCCCCAGAACAGGACGCCAGAAACTGCCGCCAGCCCCGTACCCCCACCAGAGTTCTGATTTAGTCCCGCTGCACTTACTACCCCCAGAGAAGATTCCATATGATTAAGGGGACCATACAATCTATCACCCAAACTGGGATTCGTGAGAGTAAAAGTGGTTACCAATAGCATTAATAATTAAACTGGGACAATAGGCATGAAGCAGGGCTGTCCCAGGTAAAACAGGATGTATGACTCCCCTTCTTAGGATTCTCATGATGCTGGGCTGCACCTCAGGCCTCAGATTTGAGGAAGCTGAGTCACAGCTCCACCCTAGCTGACAAAAGGCCAGGAGAATGTATACCTACATTTTCAGCTTCTGAGGTGAAAACTTACCTAATTTTGTGGGCAAATTCGCCAAAGATGTTCCAGATGCTGGACGGACAAAAAGAATGACAAATCTAAATTGCATCAGCTTTAAAGTAATTTCTAGTTTATCAAACCAAAATAGTTGAATTAAAATAAGTGCATGACATTAGTTAAAATAAGAAAACATTACACATCCGAATGATCATACAAGTTCTTTGATGTTTACTCTGCACTATAGCTACAAAAATTCTTGCATTTTATTTCCTGAGCTATCAATTTAAGGTGATATAGTAGCATAAAAAGTTTGTTTCTGTCTGATGACTTAATTAGTTGATTTTCTAATGGCCTATTTCATCTTAAATTAATATTGTTCAATTTGGTGGTGCTCTTTCTATATTAAATATACAGTTGTCTTTCCAGCTTGGACACTGAAAGACAAAGTTAGTAAATGGAATTGTTCACACAAATCAAATATTATTTTATTCTTTAAGACTTTCCAATTTGCCCACAGATAATTAATGTCATCATCTGACAGAATCTCGAGAAAACTTTGTCATGACAGTTTGGACATTTCAGCAACACTCACATAACTGCTCACCGCTCAGGGATGTTCCATCCTCTCCCGCTCCTTACCTCCATGTCCTGAGTTAATTTTCATTTACTCTTCACATCGCAGCTCAAATTAAACTACTCTGAATCCCATGGTGGATGCGCTAATGGAACCACATGACAGCATTTTATAGTGCTTTAGCATGATTGCAATTTTGTGATTCTTTTCGTATTTATTTCATTATCCGTCTTACCCACCAGACTAATAACCCCAAGGAATCAAGGGTCATACCTTTGGCCTCTCTTCCTGTAACAAGCAGAATATCTGGTATATAGTAGGTGCCCAGTACAATTTGTTGAATGGATGAATGAATAAAAAGTAAATTTAAAGAGTTCAACTCCAATAAAAGTAAAAGGTGATCAATAGATATTTTTAATCAACTAAATGAATTAACTATGCTTATGACTTATGACAATTACCCATCGACTTTTATTTTCATATCAACTCTGTGGTTTTGTCGTATATAACACTTGTCAGGCAGATTTAGCTACCAATATTACCATTGTTGGGCCAATGAGAAAATTGAGAGTTTAAGAGCTGGGATGATTTTGCAACAGCTGTTTATCAAAGTAGTGACTGGAGGACTTGTACTAAATGGTACCAAGCATGAACTAAATGGTACTCAACTTGTACTAAGTTCAGTGGCCAAGGAACTGATACAAAATGCAAATCTCTTTCTGTCTCTTAATGGAAATTTTTACATTATCTTAGACTTTAAGGTCTGCAGATGACTAATGCCTACATACTAATACCCACTAAATAAATTATTAAGGAGTGCTAGTATTTGCTATGCTAAACTAAACTACTAACTTAATAAACTTGTTCATAACTCCAAGTTAGTAGTATGTGGGCAAGAAATCTCACGACCACACAATATTTGGCAATGCAGTAAAGCTCCTACTGCACATGTATCTTCATGGATAATTAGAATTTCTGCAACTTTGTGGAGGACTTTTTGTTATCAGTACATCACTGGAATTATTTTGAATGTGTTGTGATTTTCCACAACTGCCACTCTCACAAACAATTACAAATTATTGTAGATTTATCTTCCTCATTATCCAATTAGTTGTTGGATTGTTGTTTAAGTGAACATCCTTTTTGGGGACCAGTAATATGTAGTAATTTTCTTAGATTACCATAACTGGAGCTTGTCCCTCAAACTATACTTATTAATTGCAATAAAGGTATTATTTTAAAATGCTTATCCTAGGTAGTTCAGTATGTCTAGAGCTTGGATTTATAGCCTATTTGTAACATAAATATTACCAATAGATTCTATTTTACGTTGTCCAAGGACAGGACTTTGAAGACTAGTAAAAAGTATAGTACCTATGCAGCTCAAATGAGAGTTATCATAAGCCTGTTCCTCGTGTGAATAATAGTATGAGCATTATCCCCTGCCTCAATTTTCTTGTCTTTATCATCTCAGATACTTCTAATCCCCCCATAAAAGTGAGATTTTTCTGCCTTTCTAACTCAGATAAAAACTTTTGAGACCCTCTGTCCTGAATAAGTGAATCTCACCCACAGAATTTTAACATATTTTTGTAACAAAATCAGCTGATGATCTCTTTCAATCAATTTATCAGTAATAATGAAATAATGAAGTTTGAAAATGACATACATCATAATATATTTACATATAAAAAGTAGAGTAGGTTCAAGATCATATCATAGTACATTCATTCGTATTCTCTTATAGTTAGATCTTCAAACTCCTGCATTAGGCCAGGGGAGTTAACCAGTACCGGCAAAGTTAATTCTGGAAAGAAAAATCACATTAAAATTGGTAAGACTTGGAAACTATTTCTTTTCAAGGATACACAATTATACATAATTATATTTAATTGTCAATCAAAATACTAGCATTTTCTTGAAATATAGCAGTTCACCAATAGCAAATTTAATCTTTTAATGTAATTAGTTAATTAGACTTTTAAGGGTATTGTCAACATAACTTGAAAGAATTCTCATACATTTAGCAAGCTAAAGTTGGTAATAGCTTTAGTTATATAGAACAGATGCAAATTGAGAAGAAAAAATCTTCCCCCAAATATAATGCTAGAAAGATAAATCTTCATAAACTCTTGTTGAATAACAAGCATATTAAAAATATTTTTTCATTAGTATTTGTAGAAGTGGTTTCAAAAGCTTTGGAGCAATTGGAAATCACTCGTTAAAATTAAAAATAATAAAAAAATGTAAATTTGAAGATATCTTTGAGTTTCCTACACAACAGAGTCAACCTAGGCTGAGTCAACTTGTTTTTCTGCCTGAGAGCAACACCACAGCTTCTTCAGGTTTAAAGCAAGAAATTCAAAGTGGAAAGGTTTAACATTTCTGTGGAAATGAGTAAATTCATAACTTAATCTGTAACTCAAGAAAACAGAGACTTTACAGTAAGTTCCAAAAAATTACTTCTAATTAGCTACATATAATCTATATTTTTGATTAATTTCATCTGATGGCTTTGAAGAAGTAACTTCTGAGTTTAGGCATAGCCTTCCCCATATTCTACGGCATCTCAATTAGCCAAGTCTTACCATATAGATCATAGTTTCCCAGATCGTGTTCTGTGTAAACGTGTTGGTAAGACTCATGATGAAGCAAAAATGAGTGGAAGAAAGTTAAGTCTCTTTCCATGGAACTTTCAGAGCCTTTAATAGCTAATGTGTATTGAGACTCTCTAAGAGAGGGAGGGAAGGATGTGGCGGGAGCATGGGGGAGGTAGACAGAGAGAAAAAAGAAAAGTATCGGGAATCCAAACCAAATTGAACATGCTGTTTGGGAATTGCAAAAGTACATTGTGCCATTTCTTCTGAAATAGCAATCACATTAAACTTAGCTAACTTCTTTTCTTCCAGATTTGTAAATCATCAAGTTCATTTCAAGTCTATTTCTCCTTAATTTTAAGAACTTGCACCTTAATGAGGCTCCATTTTCCTCAGATATCCAAAATCTTTAAAATATTATTTATTGATATTTCCTGCCATAGAAAGCTTTCTATAGCTTTTTTTTTTTTTTTACGATTTTCCAAAAGTGCAGGTGGCCAAATGATTTCTTTTAGAAGTATGCAGATTTCTGCTCCTCAAAGCCTGTTCACTCAATGAGACTAAATACATATCCATGCAAGGCGAGAATGGTATTGAGTCAGAAAAATCTTGAAGGACCAAGAGACCAAAATAAACATGTTTTCAACTCTTCTGACATCTGGTACTCAATGTGAAATAGCAATATTGAAAAATTGCTAAAAGATGCTTGTCTCAAAAGTTTGATTCAAGTAATTATATATTAGTATCTACCAGTATCATTGACATAGTGATATAGAGAAGATCACTCACTAGCGTGTTCCATTTGACAAAGCTATTCTTAAAATAATACTTTATTATAGTACAATTTAGACATGATGATTCATTTAAAAATAGTTTCTGTTCATAACAAGATGACTTTTCTCCCCAATCTTGAATTGGAGGACATAAGGAATGTTTTCTGTGGCTATAAGCTAAAGCATTTCATTCTGCTCCACTCAATGAGGCTCTTGTGATAATTGTTCAAAATTGTAGAACAGTTAAATTACACCACAATAGAAAAATATCTTCTCTTTCCACTTAAAGCAAAGCTTAGTCCTAGCAGAAACTTAAAATTTCTAAGTTGGAACACATTTCATCAGCCTGAATGCCAAAAGTATGCCCAGAATTAGAGCAAATCTGTTAAGTTCTCCTCTACATATTCAAGCTAGTTGATTTTTAGTTACTTGGTGTGTTAATCATTCATTCAACATTAATTGGGCAAATATTTATTGTTCACCATATATCAGACACTAGTCCAGATGGCAAAGAATAAGATAGCATTTATTGAGCTTTTATTTTAGTGGGAAGAGATGGACAATAAAAGAACAAATAATATCAGATAATGGTAAATTCTATACAATAGATTATGTGGTCACCTTACATTTATACATTTACACAGTATAAAGAAAGATTTAGGTTTAAATCTGAATGTCATAATAAGCCAGTTATGCAGAAGTCACCGAAGAGAGCATGCCATTTAGAGTGAAAAGCTTCACAAAGATTCTGGACCCAAAACTAGCTTGGAGGAATGTAAAGTCCAGCATAGCTGGAAAAATGGATGACGGGAAAAAGGTAAAAGTTGAGAAAAAAATGAATAGGCATCAGAAAGATCATTTTAAGTCAGACTAAGGAGTTTGTAAACCATTAAAGTGTCTTAAGCAGTGAGTGATAATCTGTGGAAAATTTATCGTAGGGACACAACTGTAGCAAGGAATTACGAGGCTATTACAACAGGCAGAGATGAGGGTGGAATTCACTAGGCTTGTGGCATTGGAGTTGAGAGAAGGAGACTGTTTAGGGAAATATTTTAGAAGTAGAGTCCACGGGGACTGGCTCTTGTATTGGACATTTCATAGAAAAATAGAATAAAATAAAATAACGATAAAATTAGAGTCAATAAAACTGTTTAGACATACGCCAATCAATTCAATTATTTCTCTCAGTTGTTTTGACCCTGTCTATTTTGGTATGTTTTGAGAAATACGACCAAAATTCCTATCCAGTTTTTCTGATACCTGATGAAGAGTGGAGCAAAAAAGTTTCTTGAGAGAACCCAGACCTGGCTTTAAGTCAGAATATATGGTAATGAAGCCAAAAACAAACACAGCAGAGCAGTATGATTCTCTGGATTAAAAAGCTTCCATGTACTTATTTCAAGGTAGCATTGGAAAGTTCTAGTTATCAAATAGTACAAGAAAAAAATACCATAATCTATCTTTAATACCTAGATCAAAATTCAAATTGACAATATGTAATCTGTTGTCTCCCAAAGTGTATTCCTTGGAACACAAATGCCATGAGATGATGTTAATACATGTGTGAAACATTGTATATTTGTAAAACATTTTATATATATACACTTTTTTTATATACATGTACATATAAATTGTATATATATAAAATAAGTAATGTTAACATTTAAAATATAAAAGTGTTTTAGGAAGAGCTGAAATAAAATAAGGCTCAAAGTAGACAACTTATAATTATCATTATATTCTGGAGTAGCAAAATCATATTATGCATCTACCTCCCAGGAATAATAGATCTTTGGGGAAACTGTATTACTGGTAAATAAATTAAATTTGCTCAAAAATAGAAGAGCTATCTTCTCTAGAAATTATCTTGTAAAATTAAGTATTTAAACCACCAAGAGGTGGAAAATGAGGTCACTCTGAATTATTACTCAAGATTTTTAGACCTCTTTGAGATGTTAAAACCCAGTAATAGTCTGTCATGAATATCAAGATTAAAAACCAGCTTAAGCAATAGCAGTACGTGGCAGTTACCAGTGTGCTATGCCTAGAACTAAGATACAATATGGAGAAACAAGGGTGGAGGCTAGCAAACTTTCCACAAATATCAATAAATTGTGCCATAAAATTTATGGCAAAGCCCATTAAGTGTTCTGCCAAAGCTTTGGGTCATTTCAGTCTTTCTGGAAGTATATTCTTCTGTTTGTTTAGTGAATGTTCCTTACACTAAGTCTTGAAAGTAGATTTCCCCTCCAGGATTTGCCTTTGTTGATGTAACTTGCCTGTAACTTCAAGAGTGCAATGGGGAACAATTTTGTGGCTTCCTGCTTTTTGGCTTCTGATTGAGTTTTAGGGTTAGAGGCTTTGTAGTTTAAAGGTCAATGGGTCTTGACTTTCATTTCAACGATGCTACCTAGTAGTTGGCAGTCTAGCCATTTTGTATAAATTTTCTCCTTTTTGTCTTCAAAACAATGACAAATGTTAACTATGTTCATCTGACAGACTTGGATGGGTTTTAATAAAATAACGCACATAAAAACATTTGAAAACTACGAATTTCTGTACTTCTAAGTGATGTTCCTACTATTATGATTATAATTGCTTAAATAAGATGTGACACTTGGCAGGTGAAATACGGAAAAGACTGAATGTAGGCATCAGATTGTTTAAATTTGAGAACTCTCTCTTTTTGGACACAGAATCCCATTAGACACTTATATTATTGATTACCCTCAAAGTGCTTATGTTCATATGTTATATGTACATTTATATTTATCAACTTAGAGGTTAAATCAATTTTTTTTGGTGAGGAAGTTTGGCCCTGAGCTAATATCTGTTGCCAGTCCTCCTCATTTTGCTTGAGGAAGATTGTCACTGAGCTAACACCTGTGCCAATCCTCTTCTTTATGTGTGGAACCCCACTACAGCATGGCCTGATGAGTGGTGTGTAGGTCCGTGCCCAGGATCCAAACCTGCGAGCCCCAGACTACTGAAGTAGAACATACAAACTTAACATGGGCTGGCCTTGAAATAAAAATTTTTTTTTAGGAAGATTAGCCCTCAGCTAACATCTACCACCAATCCTCCTCTTTTTGCTGAGGAAGACTGGCCCTGAGCTAGCATCCATGCCCATGTTCCTCTACATTATATGTGGGGCGCCTGCCACAGCATGGCTTGACAAGCAGTGCGTAGGCTCACACCCGGGATCTGAACCAGCGAACCCCGGTCCGCTGAAGTGGAACTTGCAAACCTAACTGCTGCACGGCTGGGCCAGCCCCAAATATCATGTTTTTAAATGAAAAATAGATCTATTTTTCAAAGCCAAATGTTAGCAAAAGGAGTGGCATTGTTTTAAAGTTTTACAATTTCTTTAATGTCTGGCTTACTAGAAGACACCTAGATTCTCATGTCTGCCTCTGCATTCAATCTGGAGTGACGTGTTGCTTTAGTTGAAGTATTTCAAGAATATCCTACAATTTGGAGAGAGGCCATCCAAGGTTTTCTAGTCCAATTCATAGATTTTGCTGCTATGCTAATTGGAAATTGAGATATTGCATTGCTCGATTTGCTAAAGGAGACATTTTGCTTTAGAAACGACTGCTCATCACTCAGAGACTAATATCAATGGTCGTGATGTGAAGTAGAAATTAACGGTTGGTCTACTGCTTGTAGGTAGAGTTGGTGGTGGACACCGAATTGTCTGGTAAAGCAGGGGCTATTTGATCTGATTTGGACACTATAAACATCCGAGGGTGATGTGACACAGTATTTGACCCGTTCAACTAGATATTTCATAAGCCCTTGCAACAATCTGGAAAGGAAGCTGCTACTATTAATTCTTATTTTACAGATAAGGAAATTGACCAGCCGAAGTCAAATGACTTTCTCAAAATCCCTGAAGTAGTATGCGGTAGGACTTGAAATTGTTCCCATAGTTGTCTGCCTTCAGGAGCCCATGCTCTTTCTCGCAGGTCATCCTTAGAGATCTTTAGGAACAAATGATTTTCCATTTTCAAGAATTTACTGACTTAAGGAGTAGGGGAAAACCTTGGTCTTTGTGAAGTTAGGAGCCAAAAGTGCAAGTGTGACGAGGAACAATAATGATGTCTTCTTTACATTTCAGGCTGAAGTCAATGTCTCTCTGAGCTCTAGAAAAGCTTGTCACAATTTACAGTGACAACACTTTTATCTTTGGAAAAACTGATTGTAAGCTTTAACAATGTGCCTTTATTAATGTATCTTTGCAAATTTGTCAAATTCCAATTCCATAGTGATTCAGGTGGACCGGGTTTTACTCTCATATTCCCTTCTAAGCGTAGAGTAGGCCATTTGAAACAGACACACATAAACTACACACACACATATACGTATATTCTTAAGGATGCAGACGCAGCTTCTTTTCAACAGCACTACAACAGAATCTGAAAGGCCACTCTGTCTCACATGACTAATAAGTCACCTACTCAGGTCATTCTGTCCTCTGTTCCAGACAACCAGTGTTAAGAACAATCACTTAGAGCCTTTTAAATGAGGTAACCTAAGTCTCAGGGGAAATAGTGTGGGTAGATTTTTCTTTTCCTCTTTTAACACGAGGATAGGTATGTGATATTCCACAAAGTAAATTTATCAATGATGTCCCCATTCCTGTCGGAAATTCTAGATATTATCAGTCCCTCCTTTTCTCATTTTTTCTAAATAATATTATCACTATGGGAGCCTTTGCACTAGGATTAAAACTGAGAGTGGTAACACTTTACACAGTACATTTCTTTGCAATTTTCTCAAAAAATGGCATCAGAATCCTAAGTGTTGAGCAGGAAATTAATATAACAAAGGTGAAATAAATAGTTGGAAAAAAATAAGTATATAGACAATAGAATTGTTTTTCTCTCACTCGCTGATAAAATGAGCATTTTAAAGATGTTTTCTGAAAATCATGAGAAATTTTTATTTCTGGAGGTTTTCTACATTGTTGGTAAAAATGGCGCCTAAAAATATGCATGTATATTTAACCTAAGATGGAAGGGAGTGTGCGACACTCATTTTTCTTATTTAATATATTACAGAATTCATGAATATTATACAACAAATGCTTCTTTTCTGCCATCAAAAAAGTCTATAATAGAGATGGGATAGAAAAACAGTTACATTGTGATTATAAGTTACTTTACATCTTGATTCCATATATTTTAAATAGGACTACCAAGTCTGGTGTTATATCTTATATATTTTGATATATTGATAACAGCTGTATGGGAAGAGAAAGAGCAATCTTTCAATAACATTTGAGGACTTTTAGTTAAGGAAATTTTTTTGACAAAAAAAAAATACCGTATGCTAGTTCTAGATAAAAGCTTACACCAATTAGTCTCAATTACAGAAATTCTAAGGAATAAAAACCAACCATTTGATGGCTTAATATAAATATAACAGCTTTCCTTTCTCTCCAAACTGTGTTGCTATAATATTGACATTTTTATGTAGCTATTTTAAAGAAATGATCAAGGATATGATTTCTTCTTTATTTTCATTCTGCAGTTTTTTCTTTTTTTGCTTTTTAAGATTGTTCATTACATTAACAACTTTTTAAAAAGTTGAAGTACTATGGATAACCAGAAGCATCACTGGGTGACTTGGAAATGTTATGGGGGATCCCGAGCCGTGGTTGGGCTGTATTGATTTAGTCACAAGGCACCTAACACACAGTAACCTTTTGTACGATAAGAAGTTGAAAAGCTTCTCCTGTGGAGTTGATGTTGAAACTTTTAGCCCAATCAATGTTTAGTTGGCAGCTCACAGAAATGGTGGTAAACCTCGTTCTACACCAACATTTTAGATAATAAAATATTAAGTCATTTCTTGAAATATAACAAGATTTCAGTTGCAGATTTAATGTGGCAAGATAATATTTTATACTGTTTTTATTAGCAGTATAACAAATGGCAAGTAATAAATTCAGATATAGTGCAGCCAGACTCAGGCTGTCAGAAGTACTGGGTGGCTTTGTCTGGTTATTAGAGTGCAAAACCAGTAGGTAGAATTCATAGAGAAAGTCTTTTTGTTCCTGCCAGCAAATGACAAATATTTTAGGGTATTATTTTACAGTTCTTTCCTCTGTGATATTATTACCACTCATATAAAACACATTTTCCAGGATGTTCAATTATGACATAATATGCATGTAAATTACTCTTAATTTCTATAGAAATTGAACATTTTCTAATATCCTTCTATGCCACTATTGAACTATAGACTCCCTGAAGGGAGAAGCACTATATTATACCACTTCCTATTTTTCATGGTACCTAGAAAAATGTTAGGTAATCATATTTATTGACTAGCATATACTTGGTATTCAATAAACACTTGCTCAAAGAATGTGAGGCAGAGAGCTGCTAAGAATGGTGGAGTCAGAAGTGGATTTGAATTCTGGAAATGCCACTTACTAGTTTTGTATGTTTGAGCAAGTTAATTCATTTCAAGCATGGTGTCAAAATAATTCAATGGAAAAAACCAAAATATTTTCAATAAATAGTACTAGAACAACTGGATATCCATTTGGAAAACAAATGAAACTTGATCCCTACTTTACACTATATACAAAATTTAATTTGAAATGAATCATAGACCTAAATATAAATGCTAATACTATAAAGATTCCAGAAGAAAATATAAATAAACAAAGATTTCTGACCAAGGTCACAGAAAGCACTAACTATAAGTGAAAAATTATGACAAGTTGGACTTCATTAAAATTAAAGTCTTCTGACCATCAAGAGACACTAATAACAAAACGAAAAGACAAGACACAAACTGGGATAATATATTGTCAAATATATATTTAACAAAGGACTTATATCCAGAATATATGAAAAACCATGAATTCAACAATAAAAGACAAACAACACAATGAAAAGTGAGCAAATTATTTTAAAATACTTCACAAAACACTATATATATATATATACACATATATATCTATACTATTAGTTCTGTTTCTCTGAAAACTTTGACTAATCCACCATTGATATAACAACACGGATGCACCATGCAGGTGAAGGTAACTGGACACAAAAAAGTAATCCCATTTTTATAAAGTCTGTATAGCCAGTGAGAGTGAGAGTTATCTTTACCACTTTGAAAACAAGATAATGTCCCTGCCATACTTTTTTTTTGAGAGGGAATTCCAACGAAGATGTTATTATTCTAATGGGTGAGAGGCTTCCCAGCAGAAGTCTAGTGTGATTCTACACATAGCAATAATTTTCTACTTGCTTTGTATTCAGGGTTTGCAGCGTTATTGGGCCATGCGATCTGTTCACAACATTTAATTACACATGACTTGTATTTGAAAGAGGCCATTTTCTGGCTGGAGCCAGGGCTTGATCATAGGACCTAGGTTTAGTTAACTGGATTGATTCCCTTGAATGCTGAAACTTCAAGCAATCAATAAAAGATACAAGAACAGAAAGAAACTATTCTAGGGGGTAGGGGTGGGGAGAGAAGAGTGCAGCATATCAGCAAAGTGTGTTAATGGCAGCAGCTCTAGCAGCATCAGCTCAACTGATTCTTCCTATGTTAGTCCTTGGCTTTCCTTTTCATACCTTTGTTTCTTCCTATCTCCTAAGCCTGGTTATCTAGTTTTCCCATAATTCATTGTCCTACCCCCTAGCCTTCTAACAAATGCCTTTTCTACTTAAGTTAGCCAGAGCCAGTTTCTGCTGTTTGCAACTAAGGATCCTGATTGTACACTTATATAAACCTCTATACAGTTGAGCATATAAGTCTTAAGCATTACTCTAATTGACTGGACATAGATAATTCTCAAATCTCTATGCACAGCAATTTGTAATGTTCCTTTGGTTTGCTTATAACTACAGTTGGCTAATCTAACTGCTCTGACAGTGCCTCTCCCTGTGTTGCCATGTCCATCTGCATGAGAATCCAGCTGGAGGGAAGGAAGGTCCTTGCTGCACAGGCTTACTCCTGGGTCCCACAACAGTTTGCGTTATCCAGATTTTTAGCAAGTACCCAGGTGCCTGTCAAAGGTTGACATACACTGCAATATGTGTGGATTTACTAGCTTTGATCTCAAAGTGAGTTGTTTTCCAATAATTTTATCAGATTCTTAGTACAGATATGAACAGGAACCTTGTTTTTTAATCCACCCAGAAAATGTGCTATTTGAGAATGGCCCAACGTACCTTGATTGCATTGGATTAGCATTTGTGAAGAAAGGAATATAAATAATTTAAGGTCTTAAAACAACTGGTTACGGGTTAGGGGATAGCAAGAGAGTGGACTACTCATTGCCTGAATCACTCTCTTAATGAGTCAGTTTCATTCAGAGATGGAAACCAGCTGTTTTCCATCTCCACTGAAGCTGGTCAGAGTAAACACAAGTGGACTGTTCTTGGAATAAATGTTAGAAGTTGCGGATAAGGTGGGTAGAGGAAATGGCTTCCCCAAATAGCTTTCCATATGGGAAAGAATACTAAGATGGATGACCGAGGTACATTTCTGACTAAACAACAATGAACTGGCTTAAATTGTCTACTCAGTTTCCTTTAAGCCCTTGGAGCCTGGAATTCAGGATCTCAGAGGAACATCCAACTTCTTAACAGCCAAGGAAACTATATTAAGGGACACGTTTACCACTAAATTGTTACCGAATTTAAAGGAAGCTGATGAATGGCTGGCAAAAGGAAGCTGTCTCTTGATGTTCTGAAAGCAAAACCAGCTAAGAGGGTCAGCAGATCTCTAATTATAATGGAGCAGTTAACACCACTATAATTAAGCTGTATCAGCATTTCCATCGCAAACTAATGTTTTTCATGGGTTGAAACTCAGTGTAAAGATTCAATCTGAGCTGAAAATTGGCATATAAGGCTCAAGAGCTCAGCAGGGGAGGGGGCAAAGAAGGAAGATTTTTAAAAATTTATTTACCGAACTGTCAAATGCAAAATATAGCCATTAAGATCTGTTGAGGCAATAATAAATAATACATTCTCTCAAAATTAGTATGCATAGCAACCCTGGGTGCAATCGCCACGGTGAAAGAGAGCATTTAGGTTACACAGATTGGAAAACAAACAAAACCCCAACTTGAACTGAAGGATGAATTTTTAATTCTGTGAGTAGTGTCTATTTTAGAGAGAATATTTAGATGTTGCTAAAAACATATTTAGTGTTCTTAAATATTTATTTGCCCAAGAAATTTAGATGACTTCAATGAAGCTGCAAAACATACACCAGCACAGTGGGGTTAGTTACAAAGGCTGTTATATCACTTTTTTTCCTTCAGACTCCTTTGATAGATAACTTTAATCTAAGTTCTCTCATTTCTATGAATGTTAGCACTTTTTTCAAACATGATGGTCTGTATGTTTGTTAATAATCGTATAATGACTGACTGTGATATGTAAATCTTTATTTTATATGTATTCCATTTTTGCACCCTAAAAGGTGCTGCTATAACTCATGAAGGAAAATAAGAAGACATTAAGGACCTACTACGCCTCAGACACACATCTAGGGGCTCATTTTCATCTTTATAATGATTATACTCTGATTTATCTTTATTTTTTATTGTTATATTTACATTAAAATATAATTGACTTTTTAATTTTATTTTATAAACTTATTTATTTTATAATAATTTTATTGCTTTAATTTATATTACTTTGTGATTTTTTTCATTTTTATTTTGCACTGCAGGAACTCAAAGCTCTTTGTTTTTAGAGTGTAGTCACACTATTACTTAAGTTCCAATTTACTCATTCTTATCTAATCTATAAATGTGTATGGTCAAGATTGTAAAACCAAGTAAGAAAATCTGGATTGAAAATCCATTTCGGATAACTCTAATATTAAGGAAAATAAATTGAGTATTACATATATATTGACAAATATCTAGAAGAATAATTACCAAGCTGATAAACATGGTTAGTGACAGGAGACAAGTAGACGAGAACAAAGGTTAAGAACAATAATAAAGTGACTTTAAAATTAATCGTTATATTTTACATTTTTATAGGGGGAATGCGTTTTTGTATTATTGTGTTTTTAAATGTTTAAATAAAATTTGAAAGAAAAACTTGTTCTAGAAAATCTAGCAATTAAGACAATGAATAGAAAATGTGAAATTAAGTTGTGCACATGAACCTAATATCATCTGTCCTTTATTTACACCTACATTTATGGTTCAAATGACTTCTTAATATATGTTAACTCAGTACAGACATGAAAACCTATTACATAGGATAAAAAATGTCCACTGATACAAGAAAAAGTTTCCATAAAGCTATCCAAAAATATTTTGTATCTTGTTTGGACCTTGTCAGTAAACTTCCTCTCAGGTGGATAGTTTATTGGATTTAAGAGAGAAAAGATTGTACTCAGTAATGGATTGGCTGCATCTTGTGATTCTATCCTTTTCTAACCCACCATTTCTCCTCACCTGTGTTCCACACTGTGCTTGAGCCTGCTACCATCGTCAGACAGCGGTTCCATAAACACTCTTGGGAATGCTGACCTAGGTAGCAGCTTTCACTGCCCGTGAGCCACCAGCAGGAAGAAAGCGACACTTATTAAAAGTCAGCTAAGAAAAAGTGAAAAGTAGATTTCAGAAGCTATGGACTCTGAAGTAGGTCCCAGCCAAGTTGGCCTGAACTGAGCATTAAAAAGATACAACCACCTTCATTTTTGTCTTTCTTGGACTAGAAAGCCAACCAATCACCTTAGCTATTTGTATTATGATTATTGTTGTTATTACTGCTATTTTATATTATAAACTTCCTCGTTCAAAGTCAAATTTGAAAGGGGAAGGGGACGCTGCTTAAAAATCTCGTAATGTATTCAGCTGCCATAATTGATGCCAGTTTGCTCTTTCCAAATTACGATTCCACATGCCTGCTGTTTCTGTTCTATCATTTCCCTCGAAGTGAAGGTAGTGGCGACAGTCATTAAATAATTTATTTCTTTAGCCTTCGTGAAATATGCTGTAATCCAATTTGCAATGTATTTTGAGAATAAAATGCTATTTATGTGCTTTTAAGAGTAGGAAAAAAGGAGAAAGTGTTAAATTATTTTGCCAAATGATTAGCAAATTTTGGTGAACTGGAATTTTCAAGTACCAATTTTTTAAATTAGAATTCATAGGCTTTTGGAAGAGTACAAGTATACCAGCTATATTCCAAAATCCTTAAAAAATTTTTAAAGCAATTTAATAATAAACATTTGTTTATAATAGTCACTATTTTCATCATCTAAACATGGCTTATATGAAGAATTTCCCATGAACAAGTAATCTTATTAAACCGTTGCTCTCATCAGTTAATAATGAAATTATTTTTAAAATTAGTTTATATGAGTTCCTAACCACCTAAGTAATTAAATAATAAAAGATAGAGTAAGGAACTTACAAAAATTATTTAAGAAGATTTGGTAAAATTTCAGATATTTTTAGAAAAATTTTATACCAATATTTTCAACCATCACACTATTCAAGCTTACACATATCTTTGGTTACTATTGTATCATTCACAGATATCACTACTGAGTATCAGAGCCTGATATTTTCAGAGTTCATGACGCAATGATGTAACATTCTTCCAAGTGGGCTGATTTTCAACCTGATTGTGGCTCTGGGAGAAAGGTACTAGAATGGGTATCTATTAAGTTTTATTGAGTATTCATAAAAGCTTATAATAACCAGCTGGATCCTGTAAACTGCACGGTGGGTGTTCAACTATATTTACCATCAACTCTGTAAACAATATGTATACTTTCATTTTAGGTTAACTAGTAAAAATAGTTATCCAAAAATTGCACAATCTTATTGTTCCAAGCCAAAGTTAAAAAAAGGCACAGGCAGCCAAGGAAACAGTGCGCCCTCACTTTTGGGTCTTTCAAGGTGAATAGCTTTGTTTTGGAAGCCCAGAGACTTGAAACTTATTCTCCATTTATGTCTTTCTGCTGACATAAATGAAGACTTCCTGACTTCCATCGAAACCATCTTCTTATAAGAAATGAGAATGGAGAATCCTATCTTTTTAAGTTGTTAGGCATTTATATAAGATCCACTGGAATACAAGTGCCAAAAGACAAGCAAGTTGTCTAAAAAGAATTTTCAAAATGATAAAATCATAACTTTCATCAAATGTTAATTGAAAACGTGTCAAAGATTTTACTATTTAACTCATTAATTGAGGGAATCAGTAACATGTTACAACCTGTTGGAATGAGAATTTGCCTTAGAGAGATTTACTACTACTGGACAATGTTCATTTGCATTTTCATGAAAAGAATCAGTTATACTATCAGTTTTCTACATTTCCATTTTTTTTTACTATATGTCAAAGACAATTAGAAATGCACACGTATATATAATCAGATAGTCCCCAGAGACCCCCCAGTAGCCAAGGTGAGCATTTCATCGAAGGGATAACCAGTAATGTCTTTTGTTCTTTTCTAAGTCTGACATTTTTCTTGACAACCTTGTCTATTTTGTTCACTGCCTATATTCCCAGTGCCCAAAACTGTGCTTTGCTCTTTGTGATTAATAAATATTTATTGAACGAACAGGTGAAAGAATTCAAAGAAACTGGATGACACCTTTCCAAAACAAATTTAAGAAAACCCAAACAAACAAGCACAGAAGACTTCTTCTTTTAGAATTAGAACGTTCGAGTTATTTTAGTAATCAAATACATCTCTCTTACATATCGTGTGTCTTAATGACATAATTATAATATAAATATATATGTTAGAATAAGTAATGAAAGAGTTTGGCTTATTAGGCAATTGCTTTATTATCTAAAGGTTTTGACTGATGAAATCCCTTCAAGCCCGTGGTTTCTGTTACACTGACCACAATATTCCTGGTCAGAAATTAATCACCTTTTCCCATCTGCCACTTTGCTTCCTCTGAGTCATAGAGCCATAGAGGTGAAATGCAGTCGTATTGTTTCAAATGGGCATTTTTCTTTCCCAAAGTTCATACAATTTTGCATTGAACTTTCAGTTCTCAATTAGAGAAAAACAGAGAAAGAAGAGCAAGAGGAGAAGAGAAATTAGGGGGAAATGAAGGCTTATTAATTAAGGTTTAATCAGAAAGCCTCTCTGTACTTCTCCCTTGAATTCTCATCTGGAGATAACAATATTTTGGAGACTAAACTACCTTTTTCTCAGTATAGGATCAGTTGAAGTTCTTTTCTTATGCACTTGACAAAGTTAGTTTGGGGTGAATTTTATAAACTGCAAATTAAGCAAATAAGAGAATACAGACAGAATACACAGTTGACATCAAGCAGCTACTTAGGGACAAGTCCAAGTGAATGTGATCCAAGTGAGTACATGAAGGTTGGGTTTTGAAGTTGAATTTGAAAGTTCATCTGTTTGAATAATTTTTAAAGTATGCAAAGATAATGCTTTGTGATTGGCGCTTTCCATATGATGGATGTTCTAATTTTCAGGATTTTTTGTTGCTGATCCAAAAGTATCGTCTCAATCTATCTATGGTAAAGGGTAGTGATATTATTTTTGAGAAGAAAATCTGCCAAGGATGTCATATGTTTAAGGTAGATTTTCTCAGAGAGATATGGTATACAATATCTTTAAAAGTGCTGTATAACGATCATTATTCGCTGAGTGTCTTATACAGTACATTGTGGAGATGGAGATTTAAATACAATTAATTACTATTAATTCAGATTCATTAAATAATTAAGAGTTGCTGGATGATAACAGTAGATATAATTGTTCAAAAGTAAATCTTTCCTTAATACAGATAAATAAATTTTTGAACAGTATCTTTACATGTGGGAGATGAAATAGAAAATTTTGACATGATATCAAGATGATTCCATGGTTCTCTTTTTTGTAAAATATTACAAACAACTTTTACATTTTGGTCATCAGGAGTACTTAGTATTCACAATAAAACATCAAACAACCTTGTGAAGAGACAAAGAAAAGACTGTAAGGGAAGTCTTTTACACATTGATTTTTATAAAAGCATTTTCCTGTAGAATCGATAGATGCACAAAGGAATAGCGGACAATTGATTTTAGACTATGAAAAGGGAGTTTATGAAGAGTGCAGTCTCCAGCTGCAGTATATCAATACTCCTTTGGGCATTTTGCAGGGGTTTAGGTGTTAAATAAAATTTTTCGGAATTTTGAGTTAATCAATGTCTGTGTGAATGTATTACATTCTATTATTTATGCAATCGTAACTGTAACTTGAACTTTGAATTGTTAGATGTAGAAAGTTGGATTTGGGGAAAGAATGAAGAATATGTATTTTATTCAGACTCTTCAGGGGGCACTTGAGATATCACATCTCCTTTAAAATAATTTTTGAGATATGGATATAATTTAATGAATATACTAAAACTACTGTATTATATCTATAATGTTTGGAATAAATTATTTGAATTATATTACTTAAAATTTAATGTAAGTGTATACTATCCCATTTACAAATTTTTAAATAATAAAACTATTTTAAGGCCAGCCCTGTGGCCGAGTGGTTAAGTTCGTGCGCTCTGCTTCGGTGGCCCAGGGTTTCCCTGGTTCCGATCCTGGGTGCGAACATGGCACCGCTCATCAGGCCATGCTGAGGCAGCGTCCCACATAGCACAACCAGAAGGACCTGCAACTAGAATATGCAACTATGTACTGGGGTGCTTTGGGGAGAAGAAAGAAAAGATTGGCAACAGATGTCAGAGCAGGTGCCAATCTTAAAAAAATTAAACTATTTTTGTCTCCCATTTGAAAAAAATAAAACAATCTTCTTCATTATCTCTGGTGGATTTGTAATCTGGAAACATTTTCCTGGACCCTCGAGGATTTGTGGGTGATATATAGGTGGATAGATGGATATAAAGAAGGAGAGAAAGAGCAAGAAAGAAAGAAACTAAGTTTTGCTTAAAGGGAAGGGGTAAATATTTGTTATTTATTTGCTAACATCAAAAATGTTTAGAGAACAAAATTACTTAGAAGAATTTTGTTGAAGAATAATTGCATCTTACGGTATCAAAGTTGAAGTAAACACCTTTAAACCCTGAAATCTAAAACTTGTAAGCTGCTTTTATATGAGTCCCAATTCCTTTATCTATATCTAATTTTGAAGGATGTTCCATACTTATCCATTGGATTAAGCCGCTATACAAGCACTAGACTCTGAAGAGGTAACAGAGGCCATAGACACTTCCTTAGATTTATATTATTGAATAATCAAAGTAGTCATCTTTCCCCTAACACCTGTTCCTTCTACAGAATTCCACATCTTCTATGTTTCCATGTTCCTCTCAGGCAAGCCAACAGTAGTTTTGGGGGTAATTTACCTTATGAAATTCTAACCCTAATCTTATCCTGGCCAGGTTCTTTACATTTTATTTTTTATGCTTCACAGTTCCGTCTATTTCAGTTCCACACTATTCACTAATCTTGTCTGGGTATGACTTTTATTGTGTGTTACCTGAACTCTAGCAGTAGTAACATAATTCATGTCCCTACCTCCAATCTCAGCGCATCCTTAAGCCTGTTAACAGATTTAGATGTGATCATGTTACTTCTCTGCCCCCAAATCTAAAGGTTATATGTATTATTCACAGAATAAAATACCCTGATGCACCATTGAAGTCTCTCTTATACCTGATTCTTTCCTACCTTCCTAGACTTTTCCCCCACTACCCCCATTCACTGTATGTCCTATTCTTAGACAACTGAATGATCCTGAAATGAAATGTATTTCCCCTACCACAGCTTCAAACAAAGAGCTCTCTCACTTAATTTTTTAGGCTCAGCGTCAAGCAACCTAGTAATTGTAGAACTTAATAAGTTAATAAATGGATGAATAAATTATACAAGTTTAAAAGAAAAATCTCTCTCTAAGAACCTAACGTCTATTTACACAAACAGTATATATTAGGACACACTAGACAGAATTACAAGGTTAGTTCTGTTCTAAATAGCATGAGATTACAGATGATTAACAAAGTGTAGATAGCCTATCGTCAAAATACTTGAAAACCTTGAGCTACAGGGCAAGATAAAAATGAACAAGCATATGAAAGACATGACTGGTGACTCTATATATAACTGTTGATTTTTCATAAATTGCTTAAAATAATGCATTCCATAACAGCTTTGGATAATTCTTCCTTTAAAAACTTTCTAAGAAAAAGTAATAATCTTTAAATATAAAACTGTAATGGTCTCTGCAAAATTTCACAAACATTAGTAGATTCCAGTTTACAAAAAGTAAAATATACTTGAAAGATTTTTCCATTTATGTATTTTTGAGTAAAAATTAACTTCAAAATTTATTAAAAATTAACATTTATTTTTTGTTGGATATGTAGAGCCATTTATTGGCGTTATTTTGATGGTGATTGAATATTTTGTCCTAATCTAGAGAACAGAACATGAACAGCCATGGTGATTTTAACATTATTCAAAACACAAGAGGGGAAAATCAGCGTAGTGTCAGAAGAAGCACTGAATAGGAAAGATACATCAATGAGAGAAAATATTTTTATTCTTCTTTGAACATTGTACAAGGAAAAGTAAATGAAAGATTTGGAAAAACATGACAGTATTCTTTTCATAAAATGTTGAAAACTAGAAAAGAAAAACAAAAGAAGGGGAAAAATAACTTTCTTAAAAATTTTTCTGTCCTACACTGTCATGAAACTGTGAGAATAGCAATCAAAGATTTTAATTCATGTGAAGAAATGAACTGAACACATTTTTAAAGTATCAAAATATGTATTTTGCCTATTTTAATAAAGGGATAACTATTGTAAGGTTTGTCATAGACAAAAATGAAAACTTTTAAAAATTATGAAATTTTTCCAGTATTACCATTAGATTTGGATCTAAGTTTTTATTTTTAAATCTTGAATACAAGTTGGATAGGTCATAATGTACAACAAATTTGGATGAAATACTGCTGGGCTAACTGTAACATATTATGATTAAAAATCATACAAAATAATGGACAAGAAGAAATAGAACTTTAAAACACTGTTCAATTCCTCCAAATAAAGTCATATGTCTTGGTTTCATTAGATAAATGTAATTATTTTAATGAAAGGAATTTAGATATATTTAAATTCACATAAGAAGTATATCAATTTGAAACCAAAATAAAATAAATGTTGGTAACAATATAGTCATTATTTCATTCATTTAAGAAATTTTTTGTGTGGTCAGTTTGTGTCAGGCACTGTGCTAACCACTGAGGATGCCACCTCCCATGCACACGTGTGTGCACACATATCCATGTATATATTTTCATACATACACAGGCACATGCACACAAAAACGCATGGACGCAAAAGTACCCACACACATTTTATTTTTAAATAAAATAAACCACGTATAGAAACAAATGTGTACATACATATATTAGCATACATTCATATGCACATGCGTATAGACACCTACAAACGTTTAATACATATGCACACATATTTACTTGTGCATACACACACTCTCTCATCTACACAAACACACACACATGTATACACACAAAACCGCAGTTTGGATTAAGTACCATCAATGAAGTCAACAAAGATTGAATCATGTATTCTATAAGCATAGTTCATAATATGGGCTAGTGTTATCATCCTTTAATGAGTATTAGAATATTTTAAGATTGAAAAGACAAAAAAAATCTTTTTTCCCTTTGGATTTCATGGAGCAGAAATATCAAATTTGTATTTATACTATGTATTAACATTGGTCAAGTAAAGTTGAGTATTTATAAAAATTTAAGGAATTTTCATAGATTTATTTATGAAAAAATGTAAAAGGTACATTCCTTCCTTTATCTTAAAAAAAAAAAGCTTTGTTCTGTGCTGATGAATAATACGTTTTCTTTGAGAAATGGTCTGGGGTTAAATACCATTATTGCTTCAAAAATAAAAAAATAATTAAAGATCTAATTAACAGAATAGAGGACCATCTTACCCACAGATCAGAAAACTTCATTGTGGCGAGAGGAGTATTTGCAGTACTAGATCAAATTCTTTGACTTTAACCAGTTGCTTCATAGGCTGCCATGACAAAGTACCACACATTGGGTGGCATAAATAACAGAAATTTGTTTTGTCACAGTTCTGGAGGCTAGAAGTCTGAGAGGAAGGTGTTGGTTGGTTTTCTCAAAGGCCTCTCTCCTTGGCTCTCTTTATTCCAAGTGGCTGTCTTCTCCATGTCTTTGTGTGATCTTCACTCGGTGCCTGTCTGTCTCCTAATCTTCTCTTCTTAGAAGGACTTCAGTCATATTGGATTAGGACCCACTCCAATTACTTCATTTTCACATAATCCCCTCTTTAAAGGTCCTATACACAAATACAGTCACATTCTGAGGTACTAGGGATTAGCACTTCAACATATGAATTTTGGGGAACACAGTTCAGCCCATTACACATCAGGTTCCAAGATAAACTAATAGTATAGGTAGATCTAACTTTAGTCAGTTAAATAAAAATATAGAAACATTAGATAGTATTTTATTAAAATTGATTGATTATTCGGATTTTCCATTTTTTGAGTTCGTTATGGAGTTCTACATAATTTAGCCAATGGAGGCTGTGCAACTAAGAATTTATATTAGGCATCTTGAAAGTGAAGATGCAATTTTACATTCAACAAGTTCTATTGTTCTATCCACATTAAGTAAAGTTTTATTTTATTAATTAAAGTCCACAGTTTATGTAAAGTTTCCCTCTTTGGGTTGAACAGTTCTGACGTGCATATTATCATGTATCCACCACTACAGTATTATGTGTAATAGTCTCATTTCCCTAAAAATCTCTTATGTTCCATCTATTCATCCCTCCCTCAAAACTCTCAAACCACTGACGTACCTATAGTTTTGCCTATTCCAGCATGTTGTATAGTAGGAATCAGACAGTATATATTTTTTTCAGATTGGCTCCTTTCATTTAGAAATATGTGTTTAAAGCTCCTCCATGTCTTTTCTTGGCTTAATAGTTCATTTCTTTTTATAGCTGAATAATATTCTATTATATGAATATAAGGTGGTTAATTCACCCACTTACCTTTTGAAGGACATTTTGGTTGCTTCCATTTTGGTAATAGTAAAGCTATCATAAGCATTTGTGTGAAGGTTTTTCTGTGGACCTACATTTTCAACTCAACTGAGTAAATACCTAGGAGCCTGATTGCTGGATCTTATGGTAAGTCTATATTTAGCTTTGTATGAATCTGCTAAACTGTCTTCCACAGTGGTTTTACCATTTTGCATTTTCACCAGCAACAAATGAGTGTTGCTGTTGCTCCCCCCAATAGCCAGCATTTGCTATTATCAGTGCTTTGGATTTTAGCTATTCTAATAGATGTGTAGTGATAGCTCATTGTTGTTTTAATTTGCAATTCTTTAGTGACATGATTTTGAGCATTTTTATATGCTTATTTGCCATCTATATATCTTTGGCGAGGTACCTGTTCAGATCTTTTGCCTCCGTGTTGTTGCTGTTTTCTTCTTGTTCATTTTTTAGACTTATTTACGTATTTTGGATACACGTCCTACAACAGATGTGTTTTGCAACTGTTTTGTCCCAGACTGTGGCTTGTGTTTTCATTCTCTTAACATTGCTTTTCACAGAATTAAAAATTTTTATTTCAATGAAGTCCAGCATCAATTTTCCTTTCATAGATCATACTCTTGGTCACCAAACCCTTGGTCACCCACATTTTCACCTATGTTATCTTTGAGAATTTTTATTATTTTGAATTTTACATTTAGATCTGTATTCAATTTTGAGTTAATTTTGTGAAAGATATTAAAGCCGATATCTAGATTTTTTTTGCTTATGGATGGTCCAATTGTTCCAGCACTATTGGTTGAAAAGAATATTATTTCTCCATGGAACTTCATTTGTTCTTTGGTCAAAGATCAGTTTACTATGTTTGCATGAGTCTGTTTTTGGGCTCTATATTGTGTTCCATTGATCTAATTGTCTGTTATTTCCAATGCCACATTCTCTTAATTGTTAGAGTATATGCATGTCTTGAAGTTAGGCAGTATATGTCCTCCAACTTTGGTCTTTTCTAATATCATGTTGGCTATTCTGGGTCTTTTGAATTTCAGTATAAACTTTAGAATTATTTTATTAATATTCACAAAATAATTTGCTCAGTTTTTTATTGGGATTGTATTGAATCTGTACATAAAATTGAGAAGAACTGTCATTTTAGAAATATTGAGTCCTCTTATGTTTGAACATGGAATATCTATTTATTTATATTTTCCTTGGTTTCTTTCATAGGAGTTTTGTAGTTTTCCTCATATAAATCTTGAACCTTTTTTCTGGATTTATAACTAAATATTTTATTTTTATGGTGCCAATGTAAATAATGTTTTTTATTTCACAGCTGATATAAAAGAAAGCAATTGACTTTTTTATATTAATCTTGTGTTTTGCAAACTTACTATACTCACTTATTAATTCCAGGAGGTTCTTTTCTTGTCAATTGTTTTGGATTTTTAACATTGACAATCATATCATCTGTGAACACAAACAGTTTTGTTTCTTCCTTCCCAATCTGTGCACTTATTAATTTCCTTTTCTTGTCTTACTGCATTAGCTAGGTCTTCCAGTACAACGTTCTGTAGGAATGGTGAGAAGAAATATCCCTACCTTGTTCCTGATCTTAGGGGGAAATCATCTTGCATTTCACCATTAAATATGATATTATCTATAAGTTTTTGGAGATGTTCTTTATGAATTTGAGGAAGTTCCCCTCTATTCATAGTTTGCTAGGAAGTTTTAATCATGTATTGGTGTTGAATTTTGTCAAATGATTTTTCCACATCTATTGACACAATTGTATGATTTTTCTTCTTTAGCCTGTTAATGTGATGAATTACATTAATTCATTTTCTACCATTGAACCAGCCTTGCATACTTGGAACAAATCCCATTTGTCTGTGGTGTGTAATCCTTTCTATACATTGTTTGATTCAGTTGCTCATGTTTTGTTGAGGATTTTTACATCTATGTTCATGAGAGATATTGGTTTGTAATTTGTCTTTCATGTAATGCCTTTATGTGGTTTTGGTATTAGGGTAAGTTTGGCTTCATAGAATGAATTAGGAAGTTTCCCCTCTGCCTCTATTTTCTGGAAGAAATTGTGGAGAATTGATGTCATTTCTTCCTTAAATGCTTTGTTGCAGTCAGCAATGAAACTATATCAGCCTGTTGCATTCTATTTTAGGTTAATAGTAGAGACCTATTCAGATTATCAATTTCTCCACTTGTGAGTTTTGATAGATTGCATCTTTCATGAAATTAGTCCATTTCATCTGTTATCAAATTGATGGGCATAGAGTTTTTTCCCCCAGTTTTATTGAAGTATAATTAACAAAATTGTAATATATTTAAAGTGTACAATGTAATGATTTGATATCCACATACGTTATTAAATGACAACCACAACCAAGTTAATTAACATATCCGTCACCTCACTGAGGTTTTTTTTGGTGAAAATGCTTAAGATCTACTCTTTTAGCAAATTTCAAGTATATAATACAGTACTGTTATCATGTTGTACACTAGATCCTCAGAATTTGTTGGTCTTATAATTGAAAGTTGTACCCTTTGAATGATATCTACCCATTTTTCCTGCCCCCCAGTCCTGGAAACCACCATTCTACTCTCTGTTTCTATGAGTTTGACTTTTTTTTTTTAAGATTCACAAATAACCGATACTATACAATACTTGTCTTTCTCTGTCTGGCTTGTTTCACTTAGCATAATGTCCTCCAGTTTCATTCATGTTGTCACAAATGGAAGAATTTCCTTCTCTTTCTAAAGCTAAATAATATTCCATTATATAAATACACGTTTTGCTGTTTATATTTTATATGTTTATATGTTTATGTTATGTATATATGTTTATCCATTATATTTATGTTTATATTATATATATTTGTATTATATATCCATGCTGTTTTCCATAATAGTTGTACCAATTTACATTCCCACCAAAATGTATGAGTTCCCTCCTCTCCATGTCCCTGCCAACACTTGTTACCTCTTGTTTTTCTGTTAATAGACATCCTAACAAGTGTAAGGTGACATCTCATTGTGGTTTTGATTTGCATTTTCTTGATGATTAGTGATGTTGAGCACCTTTTCAGATACCTGTCAGTCATTTGTACGTCTTTTTTGTGTAAATATCTATTTGGATCTTTTGCTCATTTTTTAATTGTTTTTTTTGGGATTTTTTTGCTATTGAGTTCTAAAACTTCCTTATATATTTTGGATATTAACCTCTTATCAGATATATAGGTTTGCAAATATTTTCTCTCATTCTGTAGGTTGATTTTCATTTTGCTGATTTGTGTGTGCATGCAGAAATTTTTCAGTTTGATGTAGTCTCATCTGTCTATTTTTCTTTTTGTTGCCTGTGTTTTTGATATCCAAAAAAATCATTGCCCAGAGCGATGTCAAGAAGCTTTTTCCTTATGTTTTCTTCTAAGAGTTTTATGGTATTATCTTACATATAAATCTTTATTCAATTTTGAGTTGATTTCTGTATATAGAGTGAGATGGGGTCCAACTCATTCTTCTGAATGTAGATATCCAGTTTTTCCAGCACCAACTATAGAAGAGATGGTCTTTTCCCCATTGTGTGTTCTTGGCAATTTTGTCAGAGTTCAATTGACCATAAATGCATAGATTTACTTCTGGGCTCTCTATTTCATTCCATTGATTTCTGTGTCAGTTTTTATGCCAGTACTATACAGCTTTATAATATATTTGAAATCAGGAAGTTTGATGCACCCAGGTTTGCTTATCGTACTCAAGATTGTATCAGCTATTTGAGGTTTTTTGTGTTCCATACAAATTTTAGAATTTTTTTCTTTATTTCTGTGAAAATGCCGTTGAAATTTTGATAGGGATTACGTTGAATCTGTAGATGGCTTTGGGCAATATGGACATTTTAACAATGTTAATTCTTCCAATAAATGAACATGAGATATCTTTCCTCTTCTTTTTGTTTTCTTTAATTTCTTTCATCAATGTTTTACAGTTTTCAGTATGCAGATCTTTCACCTCCTTAATTAAATTTATTCCTAAGTATTTTATTCTTTTTATGCTATTATAAAATGGGATTGATTTATTAATTTCTTTTTCTGATAGTTTGTTGATATTGTATAGAAATGCACTGGTTTTTGTATAATGATTTTGTATCTTGCAACTTTATTGAATTCATCTGTCAGTCTAACAGTTTTTTAGTGGAATCTTTAGGGTTTTCTATCTATAAGATCATGTCATCCACAAACAAAGACAATTTTACTACTTTCTTTCTGATTTGGATAACTTTTATTTCTTTTTCTTACATACTTGCTCTGGCTAGGACTTCCAGCACTGTGTTAAGTAAAAGTGACAAGAATGGGCATCCTTGTTTGGTTCCTGATCTTAGAGGAAAAGCTTTCAACTTTTCACACTGAATATCAAAATGTTATCTGTGGGATTAGTCATATACAGCCCCAATTATGTTGAGTTACATTCCTTCTATATCTAATTATTGAGAGTTTTAATCATGAAAGGATGTTGAGTTTTGTCAAATGCTTTTTCTGCAGCTATTGAGATGATTATACAATTTTTATCCTTCATCTTGTTAATGTGGTATATCACACTGATTTTTCACATGTTGAACCGTCCTTATATCCCAAGGCTAAATCCGACATGATCATGGTGTATGATCCTGTTAATGTGATATTGAATTTGGTTTGTTAATATTTGTTGGGAATTTCTGCATCTGTGTTCATCAGGGATATTTGACTGTGAGTTTCTTTTTTTGTAGTGTCCTTGTCTGGCTTTGGTATCAGGGCAATTTTGGCCTTGTAAAATGAGTTTGTAATTGTTTCCTCCTCTTTAATTTTTTGGAAGAATTTGAGAAGGTTTGGTATTATTTCTTCTTTAAATGTTTGGTAGACTTCACTAGTGAAGCCATCTAGTCTTGAACTTTGCTTTTGGGAGGTTTTTGATTACTGATTCAATCTCCCTACTAGTAAATGGCATATTCAGATTTTCTGTTTCTTCATGATTCAGTCTTGGTACATTGTCCCTTTCTAGTAATTTATCCATTTCTTCTAGGTTATCCAATTTGTTGGCATAGAATTATTCATAGTAATCTCATAATCATTTTGTATTACTTTGGTATCACTTGTGATGTTTCTTCTTTCATTTCTGATTTTACTTATTTGAGACTTTTCTTTTTTTCTCAGTTATTGTAGCTAAAGGTTTGTCAATTTTGTTTATGTTTTCAAAAAGCCAATTCTTACTTTTCTTTATCTTTTCTATTATCTTTCTAGTCTCTGTTTCATTTATATCTGCTTTGATCTTATTTCCTTTCTTCTAGAACTTTGGTCTTAGTTTGTTCTTCTTTTTCTAGTTCCTTGGGGTGTAAAATTAGATCGTTTATTTGAAATTTTTATTTTTCTTAAAGTAAGCATTTATCTCTATAAATTTTTGTTTTAGAAGTGCTTTCACTGCATTTCATAGTTTTGGTATGTTGTAGTTCCACTCTGATTTGTCTCAAGATATTTTTTTATTTCTTCTTTGACCCATTGGTTGTTAAGGAACATATTGATTGATCTCCACATATTTGTAAATTTTTCAGTTTTCCTTCTGTTATCGATTTCTAGTTTTATATCATTGTGGTTAGAAAAGATATTTGATATGATTTCAATCTTTTTAAAGTTAAGACTTGTTTTGTGGCCTAACCTATGATCTATCCTGGGGAATATTCTGCATGAACTTAAGAAGGATATGAATTCTGCTACTGTTGGATAGAATGTTCTGTGTATGTCTAGTAGGTCTGTTTGGCCTAATGTGTGGTTCAAATCCTTTGTTTCCTTATTGATTGTTCTTCTGGATGGTCTATCATTGTTGAAAGTTGGATATTGAAGTTCCCTACTATTATTGTATTACTGTCTATTTGACCCTTCCAATCTGTTAGTATTTGCTTTATATATTTAGGTACTCTGATGTTGAGTGCTTAAATATTTGCAATTGTTACATCCTCCTAATAAACTAACCCCTTTATCATTATATAATTATCCTTATATAATGAGATTCTGTTATTGTCTTGTTACAGTGTTTGACTTAAAAATCTGTATTGTCTAATATAAATGTAGCTACCCTGTTCTCTTTCGATTTCCCTTTGCATGAAACATCTTTTTCCATCTCTTTGCCTTCAGTTTATGTGTGTATTTAAAGCTGAAGTGAGTGTCTTGTAGGCAGCATATAGATAGGTCTTTTATTTTTTTTAATCCATTCAGCCACTCTATGTTTTTTGATTGAAGAATGTAATTTACTTAAATTTAAAATGATTATTGATAGATAAGTACTTAGTGTTACCATTTTATTTATTGTTTTCTGGGTATTTTGTAGATCCTTTCTTCCTTCCTTTCTTTCTTTTCTCTGTCTTTCTTTATAATTTGATGATTTACTGCTTTGATTTCTTTCTCTGTATCTTTTGTGTATCTACTATAGATTTCTGCTTGGTAGTTACTATGAGACTTACATAAAACGTCTTATAGTTAAAACAATCTATTTTAAGCTGATAACTTCAAATGCCTACAAAAGCTCTACACATTTATTTGATGTAATTTGTTATTCTTATTGTTTATTTATTTATTTATTTAAAATATCTTGGGATATTCAGTTTTACCAGTAGTAGATATCTGGAAGAGCATTTCACGGATGAATATTTTGCACACACCTCCTCCAGTCACTCTTATTTCTATCAGCTATGTATTCTTCTTCTGTTTCATTCTTTTTACTCTCTTTTCTTGTCTTCCCGCAATTTCTTTCTAAATATTTTCTCTTCTAAATATACCTTATCTTTTTCCTTATATTTCAGACTTTTTTATGTGGAATATGACTACTGATTCCCAGATTTGCAGCATACACATGCTCAGACACGTTAAATACCATCTTCAAGTATACAAAGGTCCATTATACTAACAATACTAACTTCATGGGCTTACAGAGACCATAGAAAATTATTTTTAAAACTTTTTCCTGTCATGTATAATTAATTTTAATACAAAATTTCCAAATTGTAGTCAAAAGTAGAGATCATTTATTGAAATTCCTTTTTATTGATGAGGAAATTGAGGCCCTCGGCTACATAATTTTAGTAACAGCTGCAGTATGCACTGCTCTTAACTATTTCTTGTAGTATTATCCCCATTTTACAGATGTGCAAAAGGAAGCACCAGTGGTGAATCAGAGAATTGAACCCATGAAATCTGTCTCTCAATTCTGCGCTCTAAACGCTGTGCAATACTGCATATCTTCAAATTTTTGTTCAAGTGTTCTTTCTCTGGCACTTAACTGCATCTTATATCACACTGTAGGGGAGGAGGACATTTCCTCTCCCCAAATGGGGGTTCGTCTGGCTGGAGAACGAATTAAATTCACATGAGACAGGATAGCAAGAGAAAATTAAACAAAGCTTTATGAGGAACCATGGCCCGGGGCCTTTCTTCCCGAAGGAAGAAAGGGCACCCAAGAAGTGGGGTGCACAGAGTGGTTATATACCCCCAAACAGGGTGTTTCACATATGATTGAAATGTCCCTTTTACAATAGTCACGAGGCTGCTCTGTCAGCACAGCGCTTGATGGAAACGACAGATAGGTCTGCTGTCCCAGTGAACGCTGCGGGGTGGCAGGTGTGTTGCCTTGGGCTGGGGGGGGGAGTGGTCACAGATGAGCGCCTCAATCAGTTCCCAGCCTAAAGAAAGATGCTTAATCTTTAAGGAGATGCCAACGTTGGGAGGGGGAGGGAAGTCAGTTACAGGAGGTTACCAGACTAGCACAATAAAATGCAGATTTTAAGTCCTTGCCTTTGGTATTGATTAAGACCTTTTAGAGAGAAGGTCATCTCCTTTCTTCTTCCTGGTACAGAGAGGGAGGCACCTTTACAGATAGAGATTTACCTTACAAATGTAAATGTGTCCTAAGGAAGGGCAAGTTCCATTCCTCAGAGCCTCCTTCCCTGTCCCAGTTTATCAAAAGCAATCAGCCTCAAATAATCCTCATGCCAAAGAGACATATCTTGGGGTGGCCAATTCCAGGTCCCCACAACACCTTATCAGGAAAACAGAAAAATAAAATTAATTTTTGAATGGGATGTTGATTACATAGAGGTTTTATTCCCCTCCTATCTGGGAAATATAATCATTATTTATAAAACTCAGGTGAGGTGCAGCCAGCCCAGGAACACATAAAGACTATTCCTGGAAGGAATCTTTAACTAAGGTCTTTATGTAACAGACCATTCATGGGAAGGACAGGCCCAACTTTCTAGAAAGAAAGCAATATTTACTTAACTATTTATCTTAAATATACGTAAGAAAATTATGAGAATTAACTCTGAAGCTAAATATGAGGTTAGTTCCTCCTTATCAGAGAAATTATGGAACCAATTACTTTTTGCTTCTTCCAAGTATTACAGAGCTTACAAATGTTGCACATTGTATGTATGACAAAGGGTCACCTTTTTCCAGGCCCTCATTACATATGTTTAAATTAAATAATATTTATGCCAGTTCAATTGATCGAGTGAAATTGACAGCTAAATTTTTACCAGGCAACTTTGGCAGAAGTTCTCCCAGCTAAAACTTTTTTTTTTTAATCACTTATTAACATAGGATTAGTTTGGCTCACTAAATTTGCCCTTGCCCTCTGTGTTCTCTTTCTCAGTTACACTGCATTCCTTCATGCTGTGGCAATGGGAATTATTCATTCCCGTTAATAGGAAGAGTCAATTCCTTATTCTTATTTAGATCCTAGCTGA
Source organism: Equus caballus (assembly GCF_041296265.1). Taxonomy (NCBI): domain Eukaryota; kingdom Metazoa; phylum Chordata; class Mammalia; order Perissodactyla; family Equidae; genus Equus; species Equus caballus. The sequence continues at coordinate 91,621,968 of NC_091697.1, read as the reverse complement.
GAATGTCTTAAGCATTGCTCTTGGCATTTTCACATTATCATGAAAGCTGTCTCTCCACCTCTTTACACCAAACAGTAGCTCAGGGATTCCTGATCAACAATCTCACATCTAATAGTTCATAAGCTTGAATCAATGGTAAGTTCATATTATACTCATTCTGAATAAAATGTTCAGGGGAAAGAAAGTACATCCGGTATAGAAGCAAGATAATAAAGGAAAAACATATTTTTTTATCTTTTGTGATTGACGAAATTTTAACATTTATACATTGAAATGCCAATTGCATTAGTATTTGGTTCTTTAAGTCATGAATTTATTTATACTTGATTTTTTTTGCAAAGGAATTCTATAATTTTAAAAGTATTTTTCTTATCAGTTTAACATCAAACATGGAGAATTATGAATCTTTAAAGCTTAAACACCATTATTATGAATTATCCTTTTTATTATTTTCTGTTGATGGGTCCTGTGTTTAAAACCATCTTTGCCTATCATCCTGTATAGTTAATATTTTTACATACTTTAAAAATTAAATATTGTATAACCACCAGTAAAATCTTTTAAGCATTATGAAAAATAGTGTCATAATAGTGAGCTGATATAATTTCAGTCAAAATCAAGGAAGCTAATGTTTTAGTTTGCTGTGTAGTCCTATCTCTGATTTCCATTAAATATTTTAATAATCTTGACAAGAACTTGAAGACCTCAGGTCCTAGTTTCATCTTTCATAGACACCTGAAATCCCAGATTGAAGCCACTGTTATAAAGGAAGTTTTATTTATTTTTCTGTTCTCATGATACCCTCTCTCATTTGAAAAGCATAAAAGATTTCCACTTTTTTTTTTAATCAAAGAAGTTGTGTAAGTACTTGCTCAATTCCAGTTAACATGATATATCTAATTTTTTGAGTTCTTTCTTTTGGTGTTTTTAATGTCTCTGAATTCAAATGAACAAGATTTAACTACATGGCTCTAAATAGATAACAAAGCATTTGAGCAAAATGAAAGTATGAAGGATTTTACATCCTTAGGCCAGTGCTTATCTATCGGAGCATGTTGGGTCCCTGGTGTGGCACAAAAACACTTGATTTCACTCTTGCTTCAGAAAGAAATACCCCTGTATAAATGGTCCATGCAGCAATTTGATCATTTACAATTGAGGGGACACTATAACCCAGAGTAATACACCCGAGAGAGTCATGGTTTCCACCAAAAAAATCACAATAGGCTTGTGCGGTAGTTTCAGGCACCAGAGGGAACAACCTCTTCACAGAGAAAATCCTTAAAAGGAAGTAGCATGTTCCGCAAAGAACAAAACGTCTCCTTAGAATGAACAAGTTAGTTGGTTCTGAGAAAAGCACAGTTTCCTCCAAAAACAGTGGCTACCTGACCTATTTCCCCTTCTCTTTGTCCTAAATCTTCACCTTGACATACAATGACATTATGAGAAATATTTCAGAAATTTTATAATAGAAAACTATCCATTGGGCTAAACTATATTCTACTTTAAAGGAAAAGACAGAGTTCTACTGTAGAAGATATATAGGCTAGGCCAAAAACACATAAGCAGTTTCATCTCCGTGTGTGTGTGTGTGTGTGTGTGTGTGTGTGGTAGTTGAAACACACCAAAAGAGACAGCAGAAGAACTTGAGGAAGTGCAGCTCTGACATCTTGAAATGAATGGTAATCTACAGAAGTCTACAGCCAAAGGTGAAGAAGACTTAGTGGGAATATTTCTGGGAGTTCAAGTGGCACTCAAGTGTCAGTAGCAAGTTTTTCTGTATGGAAGTAGCCAGACAGTAGATAAATAATCAGGATATATCAAACAAAATTAAATATAAATCCAATATGTGGACCATGTCAGGAAATTCCAGTTCGGATTGTGTACAGGTATTCCTTCATTTGCTGAATAATTTGTGGGGCCAAATTGCCTGCAAAGTAAATTTCAGAGTGGTGTTCTGAAGTAGCAGAGAAGATTTAAGATTTGGCATTCTATTGATTTGGATATTAATTCCAACAATTGCACTGCTGACAGCTATGTGAATTTGGATAACTTATTCGCTAACTCAAGCCTCAGGTTCCTTATCTGTAAAAATGGGCAGGTAAAATCTTTTCAGGTTTCAAGGAGTGTCACATAAAAAAATACATGAAATACATATGTATGGGCCCTAACACATAGGAACTTGGTTAATGCAATTTTTCTTCTTCCCTTTCTCTAATTTCTTCCCACATAAATTCTAATTTATTGTTGATAGCCAAATAAAATTAGAGAGATGTATCTATGGGAAATTCCTTCAGTAAATGAACTTTTTAAAAAGACAAGATCAGAGTAACACCCAATATTCTGTATTTATCATGGAGCTGGACTTGTACCTCTTTACTGACTAGAGGATTTCAAATCTTCTAGAGAAATTTGAAACTGTCATCACAGGTGATTCTCAACATCCAGTCAATTCCATAACAAAATTATCCCTCTTGATTGGTATGCCTATAGGGAATGTTGCATTGCAAAGTATTATGAGGCTGTATCCAGACTTAATAGAAAAAGAGTGTCAATTAATTACAATATTTTGTGTATTCTAGAACTGATACTTTTTCTTCTCTGGAATTGAGGTGTGTCTTATAATCAATGACATGTCACAGTCTAATTGGCAATATTCTTTATTTTTTAATCAAACATAAAATAATGATGTGTCTTATAATTAATGGCATCTTAGAGTCAATGAAACAGGGCAGCAACATCTGCCATAGGCACAGAAGAGACAATGTAGACCAGACATTTATGTTTACTCACTATTTGAAAGAAATCTTCCCTGGGTCTTTAAACTATTTGCAGAAGGCACAGGTTTACTGTCAAGAAATTTGTTTTTTTTCTTACCTGCAGATACTTTGTGCATTTATATATGACTTTATAACCTACAAGTCATTAAAGCATATATTCATAATGTATATCCTGGAAAAAAGTGCTAAGGTGTGAAGTGTGATCCTGCTAAATTAGGTTAAATTAAAATGAGTTAAATCAGTTATTTTAAAGAATCATTAAAACCATGACTGGTGCCCTGTTGTCTATATATCTAATATATTTATTGGTATATATGATTATAATTATATACAATTATTTACATTTCTTTATATATTTTATACCTCTAACCATATACACATTGCTTCTAAGAACTTATTTCTTTTTTTAATTTATTTTTTAAATTGCAGTAATATCGGATTATAACATAATATAGTGTTCGGAAGTACATTGTAATATATTTCGAATTCTGTGTAGATTTCATAATGTTCACCAACCAAAAACTAACTATAGTGCATCCCCTCACATGTGAACCTAACCACCCCTTTTGCCCTCCCCCTCCTTCCCCTATGGTAACCACCAATCCAATCTCCATTGCTGTGTGTTTGTTTGCCATTGTTTTTATCTTCTACTTATGAGTGAGATCATATGGTATTTGACTTTCTCCCTCTGACTAATTTCACTCAGCATAATACCCTCAAGGACCATCCATGTTGTCACAAATGGCCGGATTTTATCATCTCTTATGGCTGAGTAGTATTCCATTGTGTATAAATATCACATCTTTATCCATTCGTCTCTTGATGGGCACCTAGGTTGCTTCCAAGTCTTGGCTATTGTGCATAATGCTGCAATGAACATAGGGGTGCATGAATCTTTATGCTTTTCCATTTTCAAGTTCTAAGACATTATTTCGAAATTTTAACGTCTTTAGAAGAACTTGTCTTATAATCAAAGCCACTTTATAATTGTAATTGGTGGAGATTTTCTTTCTTAGCGGCACCAAAAAATTGTGCATCCTATAATGAATGAAATCTTAGATTTAACATAATGGAATTGAAAGACAGATATAAAGGTAGATAAAAGGTAGATTGATTTTTGCATACATAGGTGCCTCTTACTCTACTCTTTTCTTCTCATGAGATAAATTACTCTTCTGGAAAATATATTGTAGAAAAATAGATTACAAACAATAATTACCATTAAGAGCATCTAAATTATGCTATATTTCTATCTAAATGTACAAAAAGTTCAATTAGTATTTTGAACGCATCCTTTTAATTCCAAAAGTACTATGGGGGTCTTGATATTATGGGGTGAGTGAAAGTATAGAGTCAAAAGAATGCAGATGGTGATGACAGTATGGATTATAACTTTATTGACCATTAATATAATTTCCTTTGCACAGAACCTGAGCTTGAGCTCAGAGATGAATTTCTTTCTGGTGTTAAGAAACTTACTTTTATTTTGAGAAAAAATCATATAAATTATATTCTTTCAACAATGCTTGTGAATTCCATACTTGATTTAATTGAAAATGAATCCATGAACATATTTACAATTTCTTTAAAATATACAGCATTTTAAAATGAAAATAAAGACAAATAGATCAAAAAGTTGTGGCATTTTATCCATTATAATTCACTAATTTGAGAATACATTGCATTGGTAAATAGACATGTGAGTAAAGATATAACTATTGAATGTCTTTCCTTTTTTCTTAATATTGAAAAAGTTGGAAAGATATTCAGAAGTCTCCAGCTACGGTGGTTTAATTAAATACATTATAGTTTATTCATATAATAGAGAATAGAGACTATGCTTATGTTAAAAATGAGGATATTAAAAAATAAATCCATGTATGAACATTAAAATTAGTCAATACCTGTTATGTAATATTATTAAAACCACTACGCAGTTACCCACGTTTTGGGAAATACAAATGCTTATTATGTTTCTAACGTGTTCAAAAATGTGTACATTTCTGATTTTTCTATAGTGAACATATCTAGTTTTGTATTAATATAAAATAAAGAAAACAATTTAAACATAAAATACACCATAGTCAACAGAACTTAAGAATAAGAGCAGCTAGGAAATATGAACAAAAATTTAAAAACAAAATTTTGTCCTCTCATGCATGTTCTTCCTTAGCTTGTGCAGAGAATGTGCGAGTGCAGCATTTGGCTGATGATTGAGTGTTTAACTTGAGGCAGGCAAGGGGATGCTGGAACCAGCACATGTACAGAAATAGCTCTCTCCACATGTAGACATTCCTTGCACAAACTGCAGAACTTACATGATCAGCATCTCTCTCTCTCTCTTCCTTAAATAATGACTCGATTGAACTTTGAAGCCTTCTTTTGCTCATATTGAAAGTCATCCCCAAAAGAAGTTGGTTCAGATTGTATCATTAGTATTTGAACTGGCAGCAGTGACCTGATGTGAACGCAGGGCCTTCATCCCGACCTTTGATGTGCTGTCAGAAGATAAGTTAAATCCCAGGCTTCTTGGCATCAGGTTTTAATTTGATATCGTGGAAATGAATTGCATACTCAGTACGAGGACAGATAGTGTCTATTACCGATCTTGTGAAGTGGTTTGAGGCACTGCTTAAGCCGAACGATCAGGAAAAAAATGATAATTTGTCAGCTTCATTACGTGTCTGGTAATTTGCCTCATTCATAATAAGTGTTTAGGACATTTCTGATTGGATGTCAGGCATTTATTGCCTTTGACAGTAGACTCTGTAGCCACGTGTACTGAGGGAAACCATTGGTTAACAGCATATGGGAGCTGTTTCTCCCGCTGCTTGAAGAAATATTTAGCAGTCCTACAGTTTTAGAAACTACGAGACAACAAAGTGCTGAGATGAAAACAAAGAGGATGTGAACTTCTTACAATATTCAGCTCATAAATGTCTTCCACTCTGTCTCTCAATTTTATATATGTATATATATATATATATACATATACATACACACACACCTATCAGTGTGTGTGAGTATAATTTTAAAAGAATGCCGTAATATTTTAAAAGTAACAAGAAACCTTGGAAATTGAAATTCAAAGTGGGTTTATCCCGAACAGCAGTGCAAAGCTCTGCTTTTGGAAAAATTAAGAGCATATGTTCCAGAATTCAACTCTAATTTGCAATGAATTGCTTCAGTAAAACCACTTATATCAGTATTGTTAATCTTAATGGTTACGAGTGACCCACGTTTTAATAATCCAGACCATCCGTTGAGTACAAATCTCTTTTTCTAATTGAAATTATTTGACCACAAGAGGGAGTTCCTTGCCAACTGTTTACTAATCCTCAACAGATATTACAGGCTTGAATTTACAAAGAAAACTACCTTCAAATGTATTTCGTTATTTAGGTACTTTTAGACAAAGAAAATGATGACAATCTATTTAAATTTAGGCTTTCATGAATTTCCAGAATGAAATATAATTTGCACGATGGAACTCTCAGGCTAACATACTAATTATTTTTCAGGAATGAAATGATGTGCCATGTTTTTGAAAGTGCTTCCAAATTTGCACCTGCAAAATTGCAGTGCACCAGTTTGCGAACAAAACCCACAGTGACACACCACAGAGCCTTTGAGGGCATAGATTACATGACTGTACACAATTTACCTAATTTGTGTGAGTAAAGATATCTTTGTCTACATCAATTAATGCACATATTTTTGCTAAATTTAGTAGCATCGATGAATAGACTGTAGGATAGGAAATGTGACTTTCAAACTACAAAATTAAATTAACATCTTTGAAAAGAAAAAATGTTCCAACTAGTGGACTCCTTAGACTATAAGACTGTTTTTCTCATGATTAAGTGCATAGTATACACCATAACTCACCTGTATTTTAGAAAGCTAAAAATACTTCCAACCTCATAAAGATTTGACTTAAAATTATATGTAACGCTGAGCGTCCCAGTGAAATGTCACTGACACAACTTTGAAAAAGTATCAGCATACTTAAGAAATGCTCTTAGTTATTCAGTATTGTTCCATTTTCCTTTAAGATAGAAGAGTAAGATTGTTTTAAAACTTGTAAATGATTCCTTTGAGAATTTCTGTTGTGATATTCCCAAAGTGTTACACCATAGCATGCAGAAGTTACACTTAACTGTGTCCTTCCGCATCTTATGATTAGAGCAAGAATTGCCTCCAGGTCAAAGCACACGGGGCATTTAGAGATAGACACTCCAGCAAACATATTGAGATAATTAAGAAGTGTAACACTAGTAAATGCAGTAATTTTGGCAAAACTTATTTGGAGAAAACGACTGCATCTCACATGCGTTCCTGGTGTGCCTTTATGGCACTGACTATAAATACAGGATATAGGAAAAGAAAATACCAGTAATTCTTTTCGCTGTTCCCTCCCACCCGCTATGGTTCTTAGGATTGTATTATTTTAAACCATTTTTGACACATTTGACCACATGAAGTCATGCATTTTTAAGAGCTGTTCTTTTTACAGTAACTTGAACTGACAAGTCAGGAAAGCACACTTCTTTGGTGACTCAAGTAGGCCTGCTGCTCACTGACAGGGTTTTCCCCACCTGTTTCCAACACAAACACAGTGAGGAGTGAAAGGAGAGTGCAGCTTTACAGACATTTAAGAGCAAGAACTCAAGTAGAATAAAATACAGGGTAAGTCACAAGACACTGTGAAAACACACACACGTGCACACTCGCTAAATTATAGGCAGAAATATGTTTGAAATGAATATTCTTTGTCGGTGTAGAGATGAAATCATGATAAATCCTTCCTTGAAGTCTGAGACCAAAGTCAAGATGACATTAAGCTGGAGAAATGGAAAATTTATCTCATTTTTTTCAGCAAGTGGTTGTAGGATATACTGTGTTATATTCTGTGGAGTAGGAGAGTGGGAATTTTCCCTCCCTCCCCTCCTCCTCTTCCTTCTTCTTCCTTCTCTTCTTCTCTCTCTCACATACCCACACACCATACATGTACTCTTCTTTTGGATTAGCAATATTGAGATTCTCAAACGATGTATTGAAAATATGCCTAGCACTAAAATTCAGTGAAAACATCTGGATGTTTTGGTCTCCATAATGTAAAAGATCCAGATGTTTGAAAATATGCTTACTGATGTGTGTGCGAGGGTGTGTGTGTAATGTTTTACTTCACTGCTTGGTGCCACAAAGACAAAACCTTGATCTTCACATATTGTCATTATGAAGCATAAGCTCCCCAAATCACCTCATAAACTTGCAACTCGTTTACATTTTGAACATTTTATCTTGGTAGGTCCCTCACACTGTCAACATACGCATACCTGAAGGTGAATTAACGAATCATGGCAATTATCTGGAAGAGAGCTTAAAAATCAACAAGCCCAATTCTTAAATTTAACAGAGTTGGCAATGGAAAGTCAGAGAGGCATAGAGTGACTTGCTCGTAGGGCTATTTTCCAGTTCTTTCAAAGTCAGGCCTGTCTCACAAGTTCTTACCTTAGCACCCTTACCTGATTGGATAAAGACTGAAAGGGAAAAGGATTTCAGCCTTAATAGTTGCACTAAGAATTTCATGTTCCTGTGAACTTTTAAGAAGGGGTCATTTGTTATTCTATTACTTCTAGTAATGTCTTAGTTTTTGACTTAACTAATACATTTTAAATATTATCAGTGCTATTGAGGCCTTTGTTGTCATGATTATGACATTAACAAATTTTGATTTCACAAAACCAATTTACATATAACCACAATAAACAAATTTCCTTAATTAGTATGAAGCCCCAAATAAGAACAGGGTAAAACTTTCTAGCACTGTGTTCCAAGCCAAGTAAGGTGAATAAAATTTTACATCCAAATACTTTAGATAAATTCCAATAAGCTGTTCAAAAAACCATGGTTTAAAATATGCCAAAATATCCACATGCTGCCACTGGACTGAGGGTTTCAGTTAATGCTGCAAAAAGCTATCTTTAATAGCTATTGGATGCTCAGCAGGATGAGCAAGGCTGGGATTAGAGATAATGTTACTTGTTGGAACGGCAGGGAGGCAGAGGAGAAAGCGATCGGCCTCCCTGGGCTTTGTAAAAGCATATTGGGAAGAAACATATTCAGGAGGACATGATACTAGACAGTGATACACTTGATAATCTAAGTATTTCTCCTTTTTTCTTCTAAGTTGATCTGAGACAGCTATTTCAAATTTAAATATAGTATTGAAATACATTGTGAAGTCCCTTTATATTGGCACATTCATTTTTCTATTTCCTTGTCTCAATTCTATTTAAATCCTTGTCATCTTAGTGAATATTGGTGTACTGATAATGTTTCCTAAGTGATTGTCCAAAACCCTCAGCCTATCCAAAATAATCCGAACTTCAGTAGTTCCCCCTTATCCGTGGTTTTGCTTTCTGTGGTGTCAGTTACCGGCAGTCAAATAACGCCATGTCACATGCTTATGTCATTCCCCTCACTTCATTTCGCCATGTAGGCATTGTACCATCTCACATCATCACAAGAAGAAGAAGGGTGAACACAGTACAATGACATATTTTGAGGGAGAGAGAGAAAGACCACATTCACATAACTTTTATTATAGAATATTGTTATAATTGTTCTATTTTATTATTAGTTATTGTCATTAATCTCTTACTATGCCTAATTTATAAATTAAGCTTTAGGTATATATGTATAGGAAAAAAACAGTATATATAGGGTTTGCTACTATCTGTGGTTTCAGGTGTCTACTGGGGGTCTTGGAATGAATTCTCTGCAGATGACGGGGTGTTACTGTAATTGGGGGAGTCAGACTGCTCTTTCTAATGGGCTGCTATGATTGTGTTACTTCCTTATTCCAAAACTTACAGCGACTTTCCTTTCATACTCAACAAAACACAACTTTCATATACTGGCATTTAAAGTCCTTTCCTAGAAGATATCAGCCTATTCTTTTTTTAACTAACACTGCTCCTACATGAAAGAGTACTTGAACTGCTGAGTCCCTTAGAACTCTTGTACCATGGAGATTATTTTCCTCAGGCAGGAAAATCCACACTTTGCTTGAGAAAACGTATCTACCGTTTAAGGCCTATGTCATTTAGCATGTGTTCTATAAGTCTTTTTCCACATCTCTTACGAATGGATCCCTTACTGTTCATCTCTTGCTAGCACTTAATTTGTACCAATGAAATAGCATTTATGCCAGAATTACAGGTATCTGTGTATAGGCACTATCTCCCCATCACATTTTGTTCCCTTCTATAGTACAAACCATGTCATATCCAACTTTATCTTACAAAACTACCTATTTGCTACATAATAGACTCTACATAAGTCATTTGTAAATTCATGAATTAATCAATGGTTGATTAAAGTAGCAAATTTCATGAAAATGTACATTAATAAAATAATTTTCTTGTTAAGATTTGCAGCCATTTAAATTCAGTACTTTTATTGTTACTTATTGTTCTGGGTTGTCCCGCCAGTGGCCAATGATGGACATTATGAGAAGATCAGAGTCAGTGAGTAAACTGAGGTCCAAGCGTTTCATTCCACTGTTCTTTCTCTGAGAGATTACCTTGGGGTGGTTGTTTCTTTTGACCAAAGTTCTCAGCTCTCAACAGGAGGGTCTCTCCCAAGCTCTCTCTCCAGGTTCCAATAACTGTCCCCTCTTCTTGCCCTTCAGACATAGATGTGGTACTAAATCTCCTCTGTTACTAGTCCCAAGAAACTGCGCTATTTCTTGTGGCTTCTTCTCCCTCTTGCTCATGCCATAAGTAGTCCCTTTAGTAAACAATCTTCAAAATTTCCTATTTAATGGTGTCAGCAGTTTTCCAAAAGGAACTTGACTGCTATGTCTACAAATGTGCATGTATTTTTGGCTCATAAACATTGTCTATCTACAAAATGACGATTCTCAACAGTCATGGGGACTTACATGACTACTAACAAATGACTGTGTTTTCCCGAGAGTATTATAGAAACAATCTGAATTAATTCAATCACCAATAACTCTATTAAATGTGTGAGCATTAGCTTAGGTTCTGTTTTTAGCCATTACTATATAGTCTTGCACCTCTTAACAATAGAGGTATGTTCTGAGAAATATGTTGTTGCCAGTTTCATTGTTGTGCAAGCATCATAGAATGTGCTAAAGGGGCACAAAATCTACCACTCTAAAATATGTCTCTTTAACATGAGGATTGTCTTAGGCTGATTATTTTTAAGAAACAAAAGATTCAGAAAGTTTTCCTTGTTACCTCCCCTTTAACTGCCTAAAAGGATTCAGATTAAAAAAACCTGTCTCAGAAAGCAAGCTTTCACCTTAGCATAACATGAACTAGGTGATAGACAGGGAGGAACCTGGAAAAGCCTCTTTGTTGGGCTCCCCTCTGTGTTCTTCTCTTTCTGTGTGGCCAAATACTCATTTTCCAAACGTTTACTCATTTTTACCCACCTGTGAATTGCCTTCCTTCCCTTTGAAGTCCCTGACTCTCCCCATCTCCAACATCTTCTTTTGTATTTAGGTGAGGATGGTATTTAAAGTGAGGGGTTTGGCCATTTTGGTGACTTACACAGTTTTTTAGGTTTCTCTTGTGTATATATGTTTTTAAAATTTTGTTTATTTTTTCTCCTATTAATCTGTCTCATGTCAATTTAATTCTGACACTAGCCAGAAGAACCTAGAAGGGTAGATGAAAATTTCTTCCGCCCCTATGGTACTTACACAAACCTAGATGGTATAGCCTACTACACACCTGGGCTGTATGTTACTGATCTTATGGAACCACGATTCTATTTGTGGTCCATTGTTGACTGAAACATCATTATGCAGCACATGACTTTATAACAGAGAACACAGGTGTATTTAAGTATCTGTCTTTTTCAGAATATGAAGTTGATGCAAGTGATCATAACCTGTGCACAACCAACAGCTCTCACCAAACAATGCCTATATAAAGTCAAAACACTAGTTATTCCAATTCATACGTGTGAGTTATAATTGCATCTTTGGTTAAAAAAATCCTATTGTGCCACTTTAGTTACTTGCCAACCTAAAGTCACTGAAGTAACTTGTTATTCATCCATAAGTAGGCAACATTGATTATAAAATTATTCTTTAATAAGTGTACACTACCTTGTGTCTTGTTGGAGGCTAAATTATTAATATACGGTATATAGTTTATCAAGAGCTGGTATGATAAAACCATTAATCATTTACTTGAAATAACTTTTTTTTGGAAGTTTGTCAAGAACTAAAATGGACTAATTACATAGCATTGTTTTCCTGGTGGGAGACTATATAAAAACAACAAACATAAAATGCTATGATAAAACTAGTTTTCTACCTTAAACTTAGAAAAAACCTCAAACGTATTCTTGCAAATTCAATTCAAAAGACTCATATTTTAAAAGGAAACATAATTTTTTTTTGTTAGTTTGCTTAAATGCCTTTCTCCAGCTAAAATATGGCTGAACCAATTTGAATCCAATTTTGTAATTAAAAATTGCTCCCCCTCTGTGAACTTGTAGTAATGTTTCATCCAAAAGCAGATTATTACAACCAAATTATAAACTCCTAAAAAGAAGGGGGGCATTATAAATGGAAACACCCACACAACCTTAAGTACAATATAGCAGTGCAAACAGCATTGCTCTAATGACAGTAATCCTGCTTGCCTTAGCTGTATTCATGCAAATGACAATTTAGTACAGATGTGGCACACATTTGCATGGTTAATGGCATCATTTTTTTTCTCCTTTTCTACTCCTCTATAGTATGATCAGCTGTTATGCTTAACATTACAAATTCTATGTGCTGTTCCTAACATTAGTGGAAACATAAGGCTGGTAGTTTCCTTGTCAGTGATTTAACTAAAACATGCATATGCACAAAATAGCAAGAGGTGTGGGAGGAGGGATGAGGGTGGGAAGAGGTGGTGAGTGCCTGGCCGAGGATTTCTGCTTATAAGAGATTCCCTTTCAAGGATGACTCTGGAATACAATCCATTTTTAATATCTGAATACCTTCAATAGTTTCCCTCTGTTCCAACCAGAAATCCAAAATATTCCCCACGTAAGTTAAACTCACATAATAGTTTCCCAACTACGTTTATGTATACATGTCTCCCGTGACATTTGTAGATATGCATCTCAATTCATGGAAAGTACATTCCCATTCTTGGTAAGATTTGATGAAAACGGATATGCAAAATACTGACACTTCAATCTAAGAGGGTAACTAACAAGGCACATAACATATTATTCTTGCTATTAAACACGTTCTAATGCTAAGATTACCAGTATGAAACAGCACCATATTAAGTTAAGAAGCAGATACTTTCCTGGCCAAGAAAGGTGCTTCATTATCTCATTTTCTGATGTTGTGCTCAAGGCATATATATATATACACTTACATACATGCATATACACAGAAAAAGAGAGAGCTACTAAACTTTATTCTATGGTGAGCACAAATAAGGTGACTTTTTTTACATGACATTAATAAAATTCATTGATTACTTGATTTTAAGGAATTGTAGAAGATTCTTTTTTTAATGGATAGAACATTTCAAATGATATATTTTTCTCATGACTTTACTAGATTTCAGAATTTTATCTATTATTAATCCTAACCATGAACTAAAAGGAGCCTTAATTCTCAGTTCAATATTTTCTTGGTTTTTTTCTTCATTCTTTTTTCTTAATTTGCTTTACTTTACCCTCCTCATAAATCCCCGTCCAAATACACATTCTTGTTTCCCACTGTCAAAGATATCTTTTCCTTCAAAGTGCATTCAGCTACATGTCAGATGCCTGTTGCAATTCTTGCCTTTTCCAAAGGCCTGTTTAGGTAGTTTCGTGTATTACTTTTTTTTTTTGAGGAAGGTTAGCCCTGCCGAGCTAATTCCTGCCAATCCTCCTCTTTTTGCTGAGGAAGCCTAGCCCTGAGCTAACATCCATGCCTGTCTTCCTCTACTTTATATGTGAGATGCCCACCACAGCATGGCGTGCCAAGCGGTGCCATGTCTGCACCTGGGATCTGAACTGGCAAACCCTGGGCCACCAGAAACGGAACGTGTGCACTTACCCGCTGTGCCACCAGGCCGGCCCCTATTACTTTTTATTATATATATATACACACACATATATGTATATATGTATACGTATATGCATATGTATATATGCATGGAGAGAGAGATTTATTTAGTTTTATAGAGGGTTCATATCTATATAGTTTATATATAAATTGTATATAGTTATAAATTGCCACATCTAAACAATTAGATTCCTTGTCTACTTGCTTTACTCTACCCACATATTTAATTAAAAAATGGGGCCTACTTCACCAGTAAGACAGTAATATAATGTTTGATATATTGAAGATAACTACTAACTTTCTAAAGATTGTAAACAATCTCTACAAAAGTTGAAATATCATAAATACCTTTAAGTGTATTGCTATGTGCTGGGCTCTATTGCTAAAGAAAGAGATTTTACTATATCCTAAATATAAGAGTAACATGACGAAATCAGTGATTGAAGCAAAACTTCACAGCATTATGGATTGGAATGAAAAGTACAAAGACAGACGAGACCTTAACTAAGCTGTAAGTGTAATGCAAGTGATCCATGTCAGACACCAAATCGCAGATCCAGGAAGCTCGGAGAACACCAAGCAGGATAAATATGCCAAAGACCTATATTCATATCATTTCAAACGACAAAAAAATCAAAGTTAAACAAAAAATCCTGAAAGAAGCCAGAAGAATAAAATCTCACCTATAGAGAATTACATCACACTTATCCTCAGAAATCATACTAGGAAGAGGAACGTGGAGTGAAATATTTTAAATGTTGAGAGAAGAGAAATACCAGCCTAGAATCCTGTACCCTACAGAATTATCCTTCTAAAATGAAAGTGAAAAACACTTTCTCAGACAAACATTAAGGAATTTTTTTACCAGTAGATCTGCCTTGCAAGAAATGTTAAAAGAAGTTCTTTAGAGAGAAGGAAAGCGATATAGGTAAAAAAACACAAATCTGTGTTATCTAAACTTCAGATAAAGAAAAGATCATTGAGGAAGGAATAAGCAAAGGTAAATAAAAATGTTTATTTTTTGTTCTTAATTTTTCTAACAGATAATAGTTTGTTCAAAATAATAATAGCAACAACTTATTATGTATGCTATGTATATATTTTATGTCTTTATGTACATGTGCTTATACTTAAGTGAAATGAATGACAGCAATGATATAAGTGACAGGCGGGAGGAATTGGAATTATCTTGTTATTATAAGATACATGTACTATGCTTGAAGTGATATAGTGTTATTTGAAAATGAACGTGGATTACTTATAAATGTATATTTCAAACTCTAGGGCAACCACTCAAAAAAAGAAGTATAACTGATATGCGAAGAAAGCAAAGAAGATATAATCATGTAAAATTCTCAACTAAATCCAAAAAAGGAGAAAAAAGTAAAAAATAAAAAGAACAGAAGACAAAAATAGGAACAAAGAACGCAGGCAAAAAATAGAAAACAGTAATAAAATATGGTAGATATAAATCCACCTATATCAATAATCTCTTAGAATGGCAATGGTCTAAATGCACCAGTTAAAGACAGAGATTATCACAGGATCAAAAAACAAGACCCAACTATATGTTGTCTACAAGAAGCCCACTTTAAATACAATGTCACATATAGATTAAAAATAAATGATTGAAGAAAAACATCCCATGCTAAAATTAATGCAAGGAAAGCAGAGGTAGCTATATTAGCTTTAGACAAAGCAGATTTCAAAGCAAGGAAAGTTAACAGAGATAAAGAAGGATATTACATAATGATAAGGGAATCAATTCAACAAGAAAACATAATCCTTACTGTGTATATGCCTAACAATAGAGTGTCAAACTACAAAGGCAAAAACTGATAGAACTGCAAGGAAAAATGGATGAATCTGCTATCATTGTTGGAGTCTTCAACACCCTTCTATCAGAAATGGACAAACCCAACAGGCAGAAAATGAGTAATGGTATACTCTGAACAACTCTATGCCCCCAAATTTGATAACCTAGATGAAATGGACCAATTCCTTGAAAGACAAAATTTGCCAAAAGTCACCCAAGAATAAATACATCTGAATAGGCCTATATCTATTTAAGAAACTGAATCAATAATTAATAACCTTTCAAAACAGAAAACACCAGGCCCAAATGGTTTTACTAGTGAATTCTACTGTATTTTACCAATTAAGGAAGAAATTATACCAATTGTCTAAAATTTCTTTCAGAGGATAGAAGCAAAGGAAATCCTAAGTCATTCCATAAGGTCAGCATTACCAACACCAGACAGAGACATTACAAGAAAAGAAAACTACAGATCAACATCTCTTGTGAACATAGATGCAAATATTCTCAAAAAATATTGGCAAATCAAATTCAACAATGTATAAAAAATATTGTACACCACAACCAAGTGGGATTATCCCAGGTATGCAAGGCAGTTTCAACATTCAAAAATCAATGAATGTAATCCATCACATCAATAAGCAAAAAAAGAAAAATCACATGATCATGTCAATAGCTACAGGAAAAGCATTCAACTGAATACAACACTCATTCATGACAAAATCTCAGTAAACTGAGGAATAGGAGGGAACTTTCTCAAATGGATAAAGAGTATCAACAAAAATCCTATAGCTAATTTCAAACTTAATGGTGAGAAACCCAAGCTTTCCCACTGAGATCAGGAACAAGACAAGGATGTCCCTCTCACCACTGGTTTAGAACATTGTACTGGAAGTTCCAGATAATATAATAAGACAAGCAGAGGAAATGAAAAATATATGGTCTAGGGAGGAAAAAAATAAAACTATTCACAGAAGACATAATCATCTATGTAGAAAATCCAAAAGAATTGACAAAAAGTAAAACCTCCTGGGACTAATATGCAATTATAGCAAGGTTGCAGATTATAAGGCTGATATACAAAAGTTGATTGTTTTCCTATATACCAATAATGAGCAGGTGGAATTTGAAATTCAAAACACAACACCAGTTACTTTACCTCCCTCCAAAAATAAAATACGTGGGTATAAATCTAACAAAATATGTATAAGATCTATATAAGGAAAACTGCAAAACTCTGATGAATGAAATCAAAGAGGAACTAAATAAATGGAGAGATATGTCATGTTATTGAAAGGAAGACTCAATATTGTCAAGATATCGGTTCTTCTGAACTGGATCTATAGATTTAATGGAATCCCAATCAAAATACCAAGTTGTTCTGTGGATATCACAACTAATTCTAAAATTTGTAAAGAGAGGCAAAAGACCTAGAATAGTCAACACGATGTTGAAAGAGAAGAACTAAGTTGGAGAGCTGATGATATCCAACTTCAAAATTTACTGTAAAGCTACATTAATCAAGACAGTATGATACTGGTGGAAGAATAGATAAGTTAAAAAATAGAACAGACTAGAGAGCCCAGAAATAGACCCAAAATGTAGTCAATTGATTCTTGACGAAGGAGCAAAGGCAATACAATGGAGCAAGGATAGTCTTTTCAACAAATGGTGCACAATCTAGCAATCACAGTCCTTAGTATTTACCCAAAGAATTTGAAAACATGTCCACACAAAAGCCTGCACATGGATATTTCATCATTTTTATTCATAATTGCAAAAACTTGGAAGCAACCAAGATGTCCTTCAGTAGGTGAATTGATAAATAAACTGTGGTACATCCAGGCAGTGGAATATTATTTCACACCAAAAATAAATGAGTTATCAAGCCATGGAAAGATGTGGGAGAAACTTAAATGCATATTACTAAGTGAAAGAACCCAACCTGATGGCTATATACAATATGATTCCAACTATATGACATTCTGGAGAAGGCAAAATTATGGAGACAATCAAAAGATCAGTATTTTCCATGAGTAGGTGGAGCAGAAGATTTTTAGGGCAGTGAAAGTACTCTTTATGATACCATAATAATGGATACATGTCAATACACATTAGTCCAAATCATAAAATGTACAACATAAGAATGAACCCTAATATAACCTCTGGACTTGGGTTATTATGATGTGTCAATGTATGTTTCTTTATTGTAACAAGTGTACTACTCTGCAGGGTGGGGGAGATGTTGATAATGCAAGAGGTTATGCATGTGTGAGGTAGTAGGTCTGTGGGAAATCTCTGTACCTTCCTCTCAATTTCGCTGTGAACCTACATCTGCTCTGAAAAATTAAAGTAGTTAAGGAAAAAGTGAAATGAGTGACAGATTCAACATGTGATATAAGTAAAGACAGATTGTTGCTGAATAATTGCAGGTTCTAGCTTAAGTATGTGCAAGAATATACTCTATAACCAAGATATGGAATGTGGAGAAGGTGAATTAGTCCAAAAGGAAGTTTAGAATGAAAATCTGGAACTCAGCACTATGATTTAGGCAGATAACCTAAATTTTGAGTCAAAAGCATCAACATGAAGGCAGTATCAAAGAGAATAAACAGATAATCCAGGGAGAGACTATAAGCTTAGAAAAAAATTGAGTATAAGATCATCAAGTATGATCAAATGTTGGGAGATGGAGTGCAAAGGAAGATGAGCTGATGAAAGAAACTAAGAATGTGGTAATAAATTAAGAGAACCAGCAGAAAATATCATGGAGAAATCCTAATGTGGTAGATATCTATTTTTGTCAGCATCCTTTAGTAACATCATATAAATTTATTTCAGACAACCTTTACCTATACATGATCACAGGACCCAAGCTTGACCAATTGGAATAAGAGTGACTGTTAAAAAAGAGCTCCTAGGCTTCTGTCAGAAGTATTGTGAAAGAAGAGCACTCCTTCTGCCACACAGGCAACATTTTATCTGGCAGTTCTGGAAACCACCTTTTCATCACTTGGGGATACCTTGATGAGAATAAGCCATGTCAAAAATATCATAACTGAGTTTGTAAGAGACTGATTCCTGAGGTCACTGTTTAAGTATGTAACTGAAGCTAGAGTCATCCTTGTATTCTTTACTTAGTTTTCTTTTTCTTTTGCTAATTTGAGTTGGTTTCTTCTACTTGCAATGGAAAATAGCCTGACCAGCACATTGATACCTGAATGGGACAGTTGATTTTTGATTGATTCAATCAACTGAATCAATTGATTCAAACCCAAAAAGGGTTTGATTTTCTGTGAAAAATGCTTCAGAAAATTTCAATATGATAAAATCTAGGATGAAACTATTGTGATTGACAATTATACAAATACTCATGTCATTTGTCCTTTGAAATAACAGTTTTCTCATTAAGGAGATTTAGTCAGGAAGAGGTCAAGTGGAATTGGTGTGTATTTCTTTTTACCTTTATGTATATAAAGAGAAACAAAAAACTTAATCCAATGCAAAGTGTTTTGCCTACCTCATAGGTTCCTATTAGAGCAATCATCAAATTTTAAAGGGACTAAAATACTTTATGTAGCTGAGTAGTGCATAGCCAAATTTATCACTTGTATATTTAAAAATGAATTACTATTTGGACTAAACAAAAGTAACAATAAATATTTAAAGGCAATAACACTTTCCATTTATATAGAACCTTGAAGTTCGCAAAATGATTTCTCAAGGAACAAATTTGTGAAATGGGTGAAAAATTAAATGATTCACCCCCAATTTAAAAATGAGAAGAGAGAGGCTCAGGATCTTAAGGATTATTTGTTCACATCATCACATTAGAGGAGATCAACATTCTGCCCTCCACTATCTTCCCCTAAACAACCACACCACAGACAACACATTTTCCTTCTAAATCTCTATTCAGTGTGATTATTAAAAATTCAGTCATTTGAAAAATTAAGGCTATTATCTGCCAAGTGTCAAATATTCAGGTGTTTATAAGAATACAGATTTTAGCTTAGATTTTTCTCAAGCAGGGATGATTAACAACATGTAGACTGGTTATTTAGTGTGGTTTATTTGTTTGCTTACCTGTTTAATGTTCAGTGTTTATTCAACTATAGTTATGCACCATATAATGATGTTCTGGTCAATGACAGATTGCATATAAGACAGTGGGTCCCATAAGATTAGTACCACATAGCCTAGGTGTGTAGTAGGCTGTACCAGCTAGGTTTGTGTAAGTACTATAGGGGAGGAAGAAATTTTTCTCTACTCTTTAGGTTCTTCTGGCTGGCCTAAGAATTAATTTGACATGAGACAGATTAACGGGAGAAAAACAAATAAAAGTTTAATAACATGTATACATGGGAGAAACCCAGGAAAATCAAGTAATTTGCCAAAATGGCTAAAGCCCTCACCTTAAATACCATCCTCAGGTAAAGACAAAAGACGATGTTGGGGGTGGGGAGAGTCAGGGACTTCAAAGGGAAGAAAGGCAATTCACATGTAGCAGAAAAGTAGCAAATGTTTGGAAAAGTATTTCTTTGGCCACAGAGAAACAGAAGAACACAGGGGAGCCCAACAAAGAGGCTTTTCTAGGTTCTTTCCTGTTTACTACCTAGTTCTTGTTATGCTAAGGTGATAACTTGCTTTCTGAGAGGTTTTTTTTTTTCTGAATCCTTTTAGGCAGTTAATGGGGAGGTAACAAGAAAAACATTCTGAGTCTTTTGTTTTTCAAAAGTAATCAGCCTAAAACAATCCTCATGTTAAAGAGACACATTTTGGAGTGGCAGATTTTGTTCCCCTTCAGTACATTCTATGATGTTTGCACAATGACAAAATTGCCTAATGCTGCATTTCTCAGAACATATTCCCGTCATTAAGCGACGCAGGACTGTATTTCACTTTGGGGAATGTGCAAACTTCTGCATGGGAATAAGTGAAGTGTAAGTAAAATGTTCTATGTTTTATTTAAAAAACCCCAAAACACTCTCAGAGTAATTTTTGCATTGACTTCACATAAGGTTTAATCAGTATGAGAAAGACAATATTAATCAACTTTGATAAGTTATTTACCTTTGTCTCATTTTATTCTTCATTTTTCAGCAAAACTGGGAATCTATAAAGTGTAACTATGCCTGTAATAATTTTGTGCTTTTTAAAAAGATCCTAGAATTCAGAATTCTAACTTCCTTTTAATTTTTGCTTTCCAGTTTTTGTGGTCACTGCAGCATTCGAATCAATCTTATACAAATAACCCTTTACATGTCAGTTAATTTTTGATATCCTAACTTTACATAGTTATAAACCTATGCTATACCCTAAGAGTAAAGGAAAACATAGTTTCTTTATTTTTTATCTTCCTTGGGTAGCCCACCCCACTGAGTAGCAAGGAAAAGTAACAAAAATCAAAATTGAGGTTTTAATTCAATCTGACTATATATTGAAAAACCTTTGGGGGAAACTGCTAATTCTCTCTATGAAATGCTCAGTCTTATCAGTTTCCTTTTCCTCTCTTTTGTTTCTCTCCAGTGGTGTCTGGGTGAATGGGGATGGTGTATGTGCTTTCATGACCTTATGAGGGTTGGAGGAAAACAGGTTCCTTGATGCCATTTTGTGTCCTTTGGATCATCACGTTTCTCCCACGGAATAATTGCTCTGGGCTTTTCTCTGGACTGGTACCATCTGAGATGTGAATTTACCGTGCCTGATCATTATCAGATATCACTGGCGTCTGATGATGGTGTGATTGTGCTCCTAGCCTAATTTTTGATCTGGTATTTCTTAATTTGGCTAGGCACTGTTGTGCTGTAGGCTCATTAGTTTTACTTTGACTCTCATTGGATGTTAAATTTCTTTGAGCATCTGCTATGTTCCTTCATCTGGTTCATGGCTAAACTAGTCCATACCACATCTTCTGCTATAGACTCACCTCATGCTTTGCTACAGTAGCCTTTACTAAAGGCATCCTGGCTCTCAGTTGACAGGAGCTTATGGGTCTCATCAGCACCATGCAGGACTTACTAAGTGCTATAAAGGAAAAACACTCATGTATATCTCCTTTACTCTCATTATTCTACTTCTGATCACCAAATCTGTGGTAGTTTTTCCCACACTATGCAGTTCTCCAACTCTCCAGACACTAGGTGGGTGTCCTATAATTTAACCCAATTCTGATACTATCTATGCAGGTATAACACCAAATCTCATGAGTTAAGTGTTCAGTCCTACAAGACTGCCACCCCCCACCTTCAGATGCCAATCACAAAGTCCAGATTGCTACCTATGCTTCTGACTGACTGGCTATAAATTGGAGGTTTCCTCATCTCCTACCTTGAGTTCATTAATTTGCTAGAGCAGTTCATAGAACTTAGGAAAACATTTTACTAACTAGATCAACAATTAATTATAAAAGTACATAACTCAGAAACAGCCAGATGCATAGGGTAAAGTATGGGGGAAGGGGCAAAGAGCTTCCATGCCCACTCCAAGACACATCACTCTTTCTGCCCCTCCTTGTGTTTCTAACCTAGAAGCTCTCCTAACCCTGCCCTTTTGTGTCATTATGGAGGTTTTATGATGTAACCATGATTTGATTAAATCATTGGCCATTGGTGATTGAGTCAACTTTCAGCCTCTCTCCTCTCACTAAATGTCAGGGAGTGGGAGGATGGAGCTCAAAGTTCCAACCCTCTAATAATGTATTTAGTTTCCCTGGCACCTAGACCCCAGCCTTAGTGGCTTTCCAAATTTCGCCTCATTAATATAAGCTATGTATGGTTGAAAGGGGCTTGTTATGAATAACAAAAGACAACTTTATTGCTCTTATCATTTAGAAAATTTAAAGGTTTTAGGAGCTTTATGCAAGGAACAGGGACAAAGACCAAATATAAATATCTTATTATCAATTGCCATATCACAGGTGCTCAGGAAAGCAACGCTCTTGCCTTCCTTCTAGTTTAGTTTTTCATTAAGACTCCATTTGACATGGCCACTCCCAAGATTCTGTTATAAGGCAGTCTTCAAGGGAATCTCCTTTCAGAATTTCAAATATGAAGGGAGACAAAACTCCTGCCTTTACATTTCATGATCTTACCCACCTCACCATTCTGGGACCAAACATGGAGACAGGGGATCAAAGCACATACTTCCAACTCTGCCTCTCTCACTTGAAACTCCTTTCTTTTCCTGTCAATCATAGTGCTGTTGTGGACAATAGATTCTTCCCTTCTCTAACAGCCGATCCTTCCTTCTGCCAGGAAGTGGCCTAGTCTGCTTCTTGTTAACATAAGGAGGAGAAAGTTTTTCTCAATCTTGTTAGGGTCTCTGTCCAGGTCTGAAAATTAAGCTGACAAAGATTAACAGGAGAAAGCATATAAATTTTATTGAATTTTTACATGTACCAGGGAGCCTGCATGAGAGAATAAAAACCCGGAGTAGTGACTAGAGCAAGAAGCCTTTATACCTTTTAGACAAAGAAATAATAGATTTATGAAAAATTGAGAAGACAAAGGGGTTTGGGCTAGGGTTAGTAAATGGTAAAGAAGTAACTAAGAAGATAAGAGTTAACAAGGTTTGTACAGATTTCTTGGCCCCAAATTTCCTGTCTCTGGTGATAAGAATGTCTTATTTCCTCCTGGTATGGAGGAAGGTACATTTCACATGGAAGATTTATCTCCTGTTTTCAAGGAAGAAGGGTGAGTGGGGAGAGGTCAGTGTGAGCTTCCTGCTTCTGCCATTTTCTCGGACTCCCTTAGTTTAAGATTTTCAATATGCCAAGGCGCCATATTTTAGAGTAGCATGTCCTAAACCCTTTACATTAGAGAGCTAAGAAAAATTTGATTATTGTTTCCTTTCTTTAGAAAGCCTAGCTTTCAAGCTTAATGTTCCACTATAAACTTGAAAAATCCTCTTTGGTTGTCTGAGAATACATCTTAACCCCTTCTTTCTCATATGATGTATTTAGAGTACGGGTTAGTTGCAGACAACACAAACAACTTCTCCAAACGTACAAAGAAAATGATTCATTGCCAGACATTTACTGGTTAAAAAAATATCATTGAGAGAGCTGACTCCAGGTCAAACTTCAGAACAACTCTTAATCTTCAGAATCAAATTGCAGGATTCAGCTCTGGGATCAACAATCTGGAATTTGGTTACCCCCAAATTATTCTCCTGTGCCACAATCAGGAAATTGCTAATATTACTGAAGGAGTCTCCAAATCAAATGGTCATTAAACATAGGGCTATATTACTGCTGACATCAACAAAATGGAGCCTCATTCTCTGCATCTCTTTCCCCTTTGCACAGGTCCAAATTCAAATCATGTATAAGAATGTATGATGGATGGATGCTGAATCAAACCTAGACCCCTGACTGCAAGAGAATCTCAAAATGTAATTTTTTTTAAAGATTTTATTTTTTTTCCTTTTTCTCCCCAAAGCCCCCCAGTACATAGTTGTGTATTCTTCATTGTGGGTCCTTCTAGTTGTGGCATGTGGGACACTGCCTCAGCATGGTTTGATGAGCAGTGCCATGTCCGCGCCCAGGATTCGAACCAACGAAACACTAGGCCGCGAACTTAACCACTCAGCGACGGGGCCAGCCCCTCAAAATGTAATTTTTAACTTTGCAGCATACAGGAAAGCACATTAGAAGGAAGTTGAAAATGGATATTGAATGTGACGATCTATAGTATCTATTACACGCGCAAAGCACTGAAGGCTACATGGAACAGAGTAATTTCAAGAAATGTTTAAAGAGCTTTTGTTTCTTATTGCTATTGTTATTATTTACATTGCAACTTTAAAAGTTTAAATTCATTATTCTCACTCTCAGACAGGTAACTTTGGATAACAAAGGAAGCTATACACACTAAAATGCATATGGGAAAACTACATTAATATATGTTTAAATTACCCTGGTATATAAATATAAATTTTTAAAACAAACAGAAGTTAAGATAATTTCACTATTTCCCTGACCTTATTAGATTTAAAATATTAAAATATTCAAGGTTATTTAATGGACATTTGCCATTTGTTTAAACCCATTCCAAATGGAATTGTAAATGGTCCAAATGAATATCTCGGAATTTACCTTTTCCTAAAGCTAATATCTCCTCTGCACTCTCATTTTCTTTGATTCATCCTATTCTCTTCTGCTTCTCCTTTCTCAGATTTTTCCACTCAAATTTCTTACCTGATTTCTTTTCCTCTTCACCTTGCCTTTTATCAGTCTCTTGCCTTTTGTTTTTCTATCCTTTCTGTATTTATATTACCTAGACATCTGGGAAACATCCTTCTACTTTTATAGTATTTCCACATTAGCAGTTACATTGACTTGAAATATTTAATCATGTATCTATATTTTAATAACATGCTATAAGTTAATTTAATGACTTGCCTATTTCCAAAGATTGAACACTTACTTTAATTCTGTCTTTGTCAATAATAGAATCATATTTCTATCCAATAGAGATTAATAAATTATAGAGGAAGATGATATGGTTCCTGGTTGCTTGCACAGCTTTTATATTTTTCTAATATCTACAATATTATCACAATATGTAAATCCCCAATAGTACCTGGGAAAGTTTTATCACAATAGACACTTAATTCTTATCCATTAGAATTCGACTCTGATTGGTTCACTTTTGCTCCTAGAATTTATGACAACATTCCTGAGGAGATTCAGGAATCAGCAGAGTAATCAAAACTAGGCAGACAAATGAGCAAAGGAAAGCATACTATTTAAGAACTGAATAAAAAAGAGTTCCACATAAATAGCTTACAAACAGGATCAGGTCAGTTTCAGATGATGGACAGAATGGACGGAAGTCACAGTCATGGATGAGAAGGCCAAAGAAGTTGTTTTATCTAATCTACAGTGAATTATTCTACAGTGTGAGGAAAATCAAAACAAAAAGGCAGAGTGCTGTCTCTGAAATCAATACAGACAATATTGATTGTCTATAATCAATATACAACACAGAAACAGGTAGTATTTATCTGACCATAGGAAACTAATGTCTCATCTAGATAACATTTATTTTAAACAACAAGATGTGTCATATATGTAGTTTTTACAAATAACTTTCTCTTCATAGTTAAACTGTTTTTAAAAATTAAATCAACTTAAAAGAGTTTTTTGCACAATATACTATTTTGTACAATATAATATTCCTTTCTAAACTACTGACATTGAACCCATTTTAGCCCTTTGTTGATAATGTTGGTCATTGTTTTGATATTTATCATTAAACATTGTCATAACACAACTCTACGTCAGTTCTTGGGTGTACAAGCTTTCTTCTTTAGTGGTGAGTGGTCACTTTTATGTTACTCCTTAACCCCTTTGTGATTTCTGTTCCTAATGCATGATGAACTAGAAAGTCAGATCACTATCCAGCTTAAAACTTGAATGACAAAGTAGTCAATAAATTCCTAAGGGTGGTCCTAACAAATGTAATATATAGCTTCAGCTCAAGGGGTGTCTGTAAGCTATTTGTTTTTCTCAGCTACCTAATCTACTAATTTCCTAATTTGGGGGAGATTCCTAAATTTTCATAGTATTAAAATATTGGGGAAATTTAAAAAGCAATGGATTCCTTAAAAACAGGCACAGAAATGAGCAATAAGAGAGACTGTTTAAGTTTGAAGAAGCTTTCTGTACTATTAGGTGAGCATGTGTAAATCAATGCATTACAAACTAAAGATTTATTTTAGATGTGTAATGTAATACCCAATAGAATTATAAATCCCAGAAAGATTTACTTTTGAACAGTTACAGGTATCTAGAATATTCACAAATATCTGAGAGTAGCTGGGTAAATGTTTTCCAATAAAATACAGTTTTCACTTGATTTGATTAACAAGTTTGTATAGTTCAATGATTAAGTGCATTGACTTTGAAGTCAAGATTCCCTGGATGTAAATCCAAGCTCTACCATTTACTGGCTAAAAAAACTTGTCCAAATTACTTAAGCTATATGTGCCCAAGTTTCCTCATCTATATTTGGAGGTAATGGTAGCATTGTGAGCATCAACATAAAATAGTTCATATAAAGTATTTAAAAGTATTTCTGATGTTCAGTGTTCAATAGGTTTTCTTATTAAACTACAGAGAAAATTTCAAAAGAAAAATCAAGAGGGTCTTTAAACTAGTTTTTATCTTCCTGAAAATGGCAAAGGTTTCCGATTATATGTGAACTTGTTTAAAAATCCTATTGTGGCATCTGAAGCATGTGTGCATATAAATGTTCTCACATTTCTGAACACAATTTATAGAGAGCCAAAGACAGTCAGAGATTCACTATTATTTGTTAAACAGCTTTTCTAAAGTGGTAAAAGTTAGTAGCGCCTTTTCCAAATGGTGCTTTATTCACACTAATTAAGCAAACGGGCTTTCTGGTTTTAATTAAGTGAAGTGTTTGTATAAGTATATGCTTGTTTGTATACTCAGAAGCAATAAGGGTGAGATTTTAATATAGAAAGGAAGAAATAGTCACGAAGAAAGTTCAAACCCGTTCAATTAAAAATCCTAACCTGATAGTTTTATGCAATGCAAAGTTAATGGACTGGTTCGAATTCCATAAAATGGTCCTTTTTTTTTATTATCTGAAATGGCTCATGGATCTCACATGAACATACCTAATATTTCTGGAGCATTACCTCTTCAGAGGTATAATCACACTGTGTATCAATAAAGATAAAATACGTGGTAAGTGAAATTTTGCTTTCTGGCTGCTTTGGGATTATATGGCTAATGGCTGTGGGGCAGACACTCCAGCAATTAGACTAGGAAGATGTCTTAGCTCTGAGGGCACTGGTAAGATTCCAAAGTGTGCAAAACAAGTAAACCAGAAGGTAGGGGCGAAGGTGGTGTATTGAAGGATGCTCGTAAGTGTTGTCTTTCAGGACTTCAAGGAGCAAATGTGTTCAGGACATTATTTTAGAGAAAAATAGAAGAAAGAAGAATGAATGAAATAATTGGACTGTACATAGACCAACTTCACGTGGTGCGGTTCTGTGAAAAGACTGATAAACTTGCAAGAACAAGGACTCACAGCTCTGCCAGCAGATCAGCTGAATGGCTTTAGACAAGCTACTTGACCTCTCTCTGAGCCTCAGTTTTCCCACTTAGATTCTATTAAGAGATTTAGAAATGTTAACTGAGTGCCTACCTTGTGCCAGTTGTTGAGCTAGGCTTGGGATGCTAAGAAAGACAGCACAATTCCTTTTCCGGATCGGGAGACTTCCATTGTAAAGAGGAAGGCAAGCACCCAATAAGCACAGTAAGGTCCTACTAGTGCCTTGATTTTACCTCTACTAATGGGAGGAAAGGGGAAGAAGAATAACGTGTACAAGCTTATTTGCAGGTAGGGGCAGAGAAGTAAGATAAGCAGATATATGTGAGGGATATGTAAACAGAAGATTTTAGACAGGAGGAGCATGGTGGGAATTCTGGGAGCAGCAAGCACTTTGACATTGTGTGGCAAAGATAGGAAAGTAAACACTGGCAAATAGTTCAGTTATCAAATCTTCAATGCCTAGGTATTTTGGGGAAAATGGATATTCATGTTGAGATAAATGGTCGATCATTCTGGCAATCTTTGGAACAAGGGGAAAAGGACTATATGATTTCAGTGCAAACAATTATAGCAGTATGTCCTCTAACGTGATTCTTTTCTACCTCCATTGATTTGAATCAGGTAATTGTCCTGAGCCATGTAGAGTTACTTTTTGAAATAAATTCTCACATAATTAGCCTGTTCAGAATCTTTGAGAAACTTTCTCATGTAAATGTTCTTAGAATTATCTGAGGTTATGAATCTCTATCAGGGTGAGTGCTGTAGCATCCCCAATGTACCTGTGAACTTTGAAATTCATGTTTATACTTTATCTTCCACCAGGTCATTGCTGGAAAGATTATTCAACACGATGCAAAAAGAAAAAAATCAATATGGATAGTGTACGTGATGTGTCCCAACAATTAGAATATAATATTGCTGTCTGTTTGAAGGAGAGTATATTTACCCTTCAAGTTAAACTTTTGTCCTGCAATCCCTTTTAATGATATAAGGGAAAATAAGCGTAGGTTCATTGTGTCCTCAAAAAGCTGGCAAGAATATTAATCAGTGAATTGCAGTGTAGGTAGCATTGCACAGCCCTCAAGTTATTGAAGCCCTCTGAATATCTAAACACTCAGAAAAACTCTATTTAGAACTAGGCAGTGATAGAGACTAGAAATGTATCCTCTGAATAGATTACATCACATCAAGATGGCACCAGTTGATTTATTTTAGCAAATTTTACCTTTCTGCTGTAGGTACTGATTAAAAGCCTCTAACATAAAGAAAGTAGCTGTTGCATCATGACATATCATCAAATTTTAAACATGGAAGGAACTTGAGCTTGCATATAGTACAATTCTTTTGGACTATGCATTGGTCAGGTTCTCTAGAGAAACAGAACCAATAGTGTATATATGTATCCCACTAAAAGAGAGATTTAGTATAGGAATTGGTTTATGCTATTATGGAGGCTGGGAAATCCCACAGTCTGCCCTCTGAAAGTTGAGACCAGAAAAGCCAGTGGTGTAACTAATTCCGAGTCCTAAGGTCTGAGATCTGAGCAGGGTGGGGGTGGGGGGTGGAAGTGGGGGTGGCAGATGGTGGAAGTCCTTGTTGGAGTCCGAAGGCTGGAGGAGCACCAGTATCTGAGAGTAAGAGAAGATGGATGTCCAGTTCAAACAGAGAGTGAGCGGGAATTCACCCCTTTTCCATCTTTTTGTTCTATTCGGGCTCTCAAGGAATTGGATAATGTCCACTGCATTGGGGAGAGCCATCTGCTTTGCTCAATCTACCAATTCAAATACTAATCTATTTGGAAATACCTTCATAGGTACACCTAGAAAATAATGTTTTCCAGCTAGCTGGGTATCTTTTATCCCAGGGAAGTTGACTCATAAAATTAACCATCACAGAGTAGGTCCAGAGAAATAAGTGACTCAAGTTCACACAAACCTGGACTCCTGACTCATGGTCCAGTGCTCTTTCACATGTAGGGGAGGAAGACATTTCCTCTTCCCTCTCTGGGTGTGTCTGGCCAGAGAATGAATTAAATTCACATGAGACAGAATAGCAGGGGAAAATTAAACAAAGCTTTATAGCATGTATACATGGGAGAGGTCAGGCAAGCTGAGCAACTTGCCAAAATGACTGAAGCCCCCACCTTAAATATCATATCCAGCTAATGACAAAGGAGGATGTTGGGGGTGGGGGGAGTCAGTTACAGGAGGTTACCAGACAAGCACAATAAACAAATGCAGATTTAAGTCCTTGCCTTCCCCATTGATTAAGAGTTTCTAGAGTTAAGGTCATCCCCCCTTCTTCCTGGTAGAGAGGGAGATATCTTTACAGATGGAGATTTCCATTACAATGTAAATGTGTCTTACAAAGGGTAAGTAAATTCTACTTTTCAGTTGCTTTCCAGCCCCAAATAATAATCATGCCAAAGAGACATATCTTGGGGTGGCCAATTCCAGGCCCCCACAGACATGTACCTTGATTCTTTGTTATGTAATAATAACAGCAAATACAGATTCTAAAAGTTTGGGGGAACTTGTGAGTTGTGAGACTATATCATCTTAAGCAAACTTAATATAAGCAAAACTAAATTTACATACGTGATCAAATGTCCACAATTTTTATCTTTGCAAAAGGATTTACTGAATCCTTAAAACTTTCTTTAAGTAGTAAACTATTAGTTTATTCAAAACTTTTATTGGTTTGTACTGTATTCACAGCACTATACATTTATAACATAAAATACACATACTGCCTTATAAACTGCCTTTGAGTTATTTCCATTCTGAGAGATTCTGAATGTGTTAATGGACAAATAATGCAAAAGAAAACCTGATTAGTGTGCTAGTAACAGAGGATACGATGACTGTACCTCAACCAACATGCCATGCCCTACAAAATTATTCCAGTATTTCTAGTACTTATTTTTGAGCATGGATATAGGCAAACCTCTCAAAAGCTATAACCTAGTTTCTAACATAAGGAGCAATAAGCCTAGCGGAGGACTGGGCAGAATTGTATAAGTGTCTGACACTACTTGTTGGTCAGGGAATAAGATATTAAAAAACAAAATATTTAAAAAACCTGATTATCTTATCTACATGCCTTGTAAAATATTACTGCTGTTTGAAGAACACAAAGTCTGAGATTTATTTTTTCTTTTTTTTGTGGAAGATTAGCCCTGAGCTAACTGCTTCCAATCCTCCTCTTTTTTCTGAGGAAGATTGGCCCTGAGCTAAGATCCATGCCCATCTTCCTCTACTTTATATGTGGAACACCTACCACAGCATGGCGTGCCAAGTGGTGCCATGTCCACACCTGGGATCTGAACCAGCAAACCCCAGGCCGCCGAAGTGGAATGTGTGCACTTAACCTCAGCGCCACTGGGCCAGCCCCCTGAGATTTTCTTATACAGTGGCTCTTCCAAAATCTTTTCATAATTTTCTTAATATTCATGATGTTCAACAGATCTTAAACATTGTTGAAAATACACCATTCTGGAGAATATGCTCACTGCTTCTCTTCTCCTATATATGTATGCCACTAAGTGCTTGCCACTTAGTAGACACTTAATACAAATTTGTTGAATGAATACATGATAATTTTCAGTGTAGGAATAATTTTAATACACCAGAGAGAATTATTCAATTTCCTGGTCTTTAAACATTTTATTAGAGGAATAAATTCTTACTGAAAATGATGGTAATCACAACTTTATTATCTCCTGTTTATTATGGATGTTATACAGCAAATAGAAACCAGGATATCATCTGCTAGGTAGCCATAACGTCCCTGGATTTTCTCATATCAGTATAATCAGTCAGTCAAAGAAGTCTGATCAAAATATCAAAAAGTGTCTTACCAATAATCAAGTAGTGCATTTTAACTGTCTTCAACCCTTGTGAATCAAACATAAAAATACATACTGTGAAGCTTGTGTTGTGATATTAAAATCTAGATAAACTGCAAAACTGTAGTCCAAGACTACACGGATCATCTTCTCACCTTCTTTAGGCAGCTGCTGGAACTAAGGAAGCTTCTATGGTGTTGAGAGTTGAGTTTAACTAGTCCATAACATTGCTGCCTTGGCATCCATATTGTGTGGCTAAACAGCCTACATGGGCCTGTGAACTGACACTAGCCCCTTAGAGTCACAAGTAAGTGTGAGTTTCTGAGAGGACTTCTGCAAGGCCCCAGGTGATAAATAGTCTCTTTGGCCTCCCATCTCCTTCTCCTTTTGCCTGCTTTAGATAACATCCCCTTGAAGCTGTCTATGAAAATAATCCATAACCAATTTATAAGTGAAAATTTGGTGGAGATTATTCTGAGCTAAAATGTGAGGACCATGGCCCGGGGCCTTTCTTTCCAATGCAAGAAAGGGCACCAAAGAAGCAGGGTATACAGAGTGGTTATATACTCCCAAAGAGGATGTTTCACATAGGATTGAAATGTCCCTTTTACAACAGTTGCGAGACTGCTCTGTGGGCACAGCAATTGATGGACACAGCAGGTAGGTCTGCTGTCTCAGTGAACACAGCAAGGTGGCAGGTCTGTTGTCTTGAGCTGGGTGGTCACAGGTGAGCTGGGTAGTCAAAGGTGAGCACCAGAATCAGTTCCTAGCCTAAGGAAAGATGCTTATCCTTAAGGAAATGCCAATGTGGGGGGAAGTTCCACCTTTGTCTTAAGAGCATTTGCTCGTGCCATAGTAAATGTTTAAAGCAGACATACAATGCATGCTCAATGGCCACGTCAGGCCCTTTTGGAAAAAACAAAGTCAGGCTGAATTAGGTTTACACCAAATGGCTTCCTCACATACTCCAATATATCCTATTGCTTGCCATTTCTATTTGTCAAAGCTTACCAAAACCCAGCTCTTTCTGGTTCGAATTGAGCAATTGGCCTTAGCCCGGGAACAATCCCAAAAGCACTCCACCTGTGGACCCTAATAAAGGCATATGCCCAGGTTCTGAAGCTCACTCTCTGCCTGTACTCTGCCTTGACCTCTCCATGTGGCCCCTTGAGGCAAGCCCTGTACTTCCTCCAGGACCTGTGAGTCATAAACTTCTCTATCTAACTTTCCCTGAGGTCTTCATTGAACTATGGCTCATTATCTAACACCTCGGGGCTCTACATAACAAATGCTAATTTAACAATGTGGGGGCCTGGAATTGGCCACCCCAAGATATGTCTCTTTGGCATGATGGTTATTTGAGGCTGGTTCCTTTGCTGACAGGAAAGCAACTGAAAGTAGAATTTACTTACCCTTTGTAAGAGACATTTACATTGTAAAGGAACTCTTCATCTGTAAAGATATCTCCCTCTGTACCACGAAGAAGGGGAGATGACCTTATCTCTAGAAACTTTTAATCAATGGGGAAGGCAAGGACTTAAATGTGCATTTGTTTATTGTGCTTGTCTGGTAACCTCCTGTAACTGACTTCCCTCCCCCTCCCAACTCTGGCATTTCTTTAAGGATTAAGCATCTTTCCTTAGGCTAGGAACGGATTGCTGTGCTCACCTGTGACCACCCAGCTCAAGACAATAGACTTGCCTCCTGCTATGCCCTCCAAGATAACAGACCCACTATCTGCTGTGTCCATCAAGCACTGTGCCGACAGGGCAATCTTGTGACTATTGTGGGAGAGACATTTCAATCATACGTGAAATATCCTGTTTGGGGGTATATAACCACTCTCTATACCTCACTTCTTTGGTGCCCTTTCTTCCTTTGGGAAGAAAGGCCCTGGGCCATGGTCCTCATAAAGCTTTGTTTAATTTTCTCCTGCTATTCTGTCTCATGTGAATTTAATTCATTCTCCGGCCAGACGAACCCAGGTAATGGAGAGGAAATGTCTTCCTCCCCTACAACGAAGATCACAACATACGGGTCTTATGTTTTCAGAATATAGATGACATCATCAATATAATAAAAATATTTCAATAAACACCTAGGTAATATTTGGCTACTGACAATTGCTATAATTTTGGAAACGTAAGGAGTTTGACATAACACAATAGGATGAATTTAACTTTTGATGCTGCTCATTTAGTAGCCTATGCAAGTAGGGAAGCAGCATTAAAATGCTCTATTGAAGGAGGAATCTTGGCCGGATTGCTCGCATTAGCTTTTGAAGCTCTTTGTCTTCAGGAATTACAGTGAAGCCTGAGGCCACTTTGAAGGGTAATTGAATGACTTAATTCTTCGTAGTAAATTGCAGAAATTAAGGAATAATTTTCTACAGTATGTTTATTGACCTCATGAAAGCTATTAATGTCATTAAAAGACCTGGCAGCATGAAGATAGTCAAGTGTCATGGTCAACTTATGTTTTTGCCCCTATAGCCCTCTAACTACCACAGCTGGGGTCATTTCATTCATTCTTTCATTTATTCAATAAATAGTTATTGAGTGCCCACTGTGTGAGAAGCCTCTCAGTTGATGACGGAGTGACAAATAATGAATAAGACATGATTTCTAACGTAGCTCTATGCTAGTAGTTTAGGAGAATCAGATTTAACACTGGGCTCATTTTGACCTTGTATGCAGGTTCAAGTAGCTGTTTCACCCTCTTGCCTTCCCTTTTCTGAGTTATTGCCTTGCTTCCTGGCCCTGTACTTTATTTATTTGGGGGATCGTTTTGTACTTGTTTTCTTTCAGGGGTTCCTAAAGACTGGAATTCTACACCCGATCTCCAGAATTTATGGCAAGTCTCTCCCTCACTGTTGCAGTCTCTACATCAACACAGTCATCACGAGTCATCTGAAAATTGGTTATTGCCAGAGTCTCTGCTAGTCTTCTTCTCTTGCATTCTGGGACTTTGAGATAGATTTCGTTATTGAAACTCCTTAATGCAAATTGCACACCTGCTTCAACTCCAATTATTTGATGATAGTCTTGGGCTGTTTGCTGGAAATTGGAGAGTAGTACTGCAAACACACAAACACTTTTGGAGGGCTGTAGAATTCTCATGTTTTAAAGAGGTTCTACCTTACCTTCTAGGCTATGAGGTCTTTGAAAGAAAGAACCAAGCTATGTTCATGTCTTGTCACTCAGCATTTAACACACAGTGATTTTGTTTTGTCAGTTATTTAAATATTTCAATACACACACAGAGTTATACAGAGTAGATAAAGAGGATCAAATCTTTTCTCATTCAAGAACGACTCAGTTTACCCAAGAGAAGGGAGTGATTTGAAGCTATAATTTCCCTTCAGCTGTGCATTATCTGCTGCCCTCTGTTGAGTCAACCTCAAAACAGTCCAGTACTTCAGTGATTAGCTAGGTACATTCTCCCCAGAGCAGCATTCTTACCGATTTCTTTAGCAGTGGTTCCAATAGCTGTAATATTTTTTAAATTGAAATATAATTTACATACTAAAATATTCACGCTTATAAAGTATGCAATTCAGTGGTTTTTAGTATATTTACAAAGTAGTGTAGTTGTCACAACTACCAAATTTCAGAATATTTTTAACACCCCAAAAAGAAACCTGGTACCCATTAACAGTCACTCATCCTCTCCAGGCCTCTGAAACAATAATTTATTTTCTGTATCTATGGATTTGCCTATTCTGAACATTTTATATAAAAAGAATCATTCAATATGTGGCCTTCTGTGTCTGGCTTCTTTCACTTAGCATAATATTTTAAAGGTTCATCCATGTTGTAGCATGAATCATTCTTTTTTTCCCCTTCGGGCTGAATAATATTCTATTCAATGGATATGCTGCATTTTATTTATCTCTTCCTCAGCTGATGGACATTTGGGTTATTTCCACTTTTTGGCTTTTATGAATAGTGCTGCTGTGAACATTCAACTAGTTTATGTGTGGACATATGTTTTCAATTCTCTTGGATACATATGTAGGAGTAGAGTTTCTGGGTCATATGCTAACTTTATGTTAACTTTTTGAGGAACTGTCAAACTGTTTTCCAAAGTGGCTGCACTGTTTTGCTTTCCGACCAGCATTGTATGAGAGTTCATATTTCGCCACATCATTGCCAACCTGGTTGTTCTTCGTCCTTCTGATTATAAACATCCTAGTGTTTGTGAAGTGGTATCTCACTATGGTTTTGATTTGCATTTCCTTAATGACTAGTAATGTTGAATATATTTATCATCTATTTGTACATCTTTGAAAAAATTTCTATTCAAATATTTTGCCCAGTTTTTAATAGATCTACTGGACGTTTTACTGTTGAGTTCTAATAGTTCTTTACATATTCTGGACACTAGACTCTTATCAGCTATGTGGTTTACAAATATTGTTCCCATTCCATGAGTTATCTTTTAGCTTTGTTGATATTGTACACTGAAGCACAAAAGTTTCAAAATTTGATGAAGTCAAATGTATCTGTTTTATCTTTGGTTGCTTTTGCTTTTAGTGTCATGTTTAAAACCCATTGCCTGATTCAAGGTTATAAACATTTACACTGATATTTTCTTCTATGAGTTTTATAATTTTAACTCTTACATTTAGACCTTTGATCCAATTTGAGTTAATGTTTCTATATACTGTGATGAAGGATTATAACTTCCTTCTTTTGCATGTGGATGTACAGTGGTCTTCAACACTACAAGTTGAAAACACTATTCTTTCCTCATTGAATTATCTTGGCATCCTTCTCAAAATTCAATTGACCATAAATGTATGGGTTAATTACTGTACTCATAATTCTATTCCATGGATCTATATATCTATCCCTATGCCAGGACCACACAGCCTTGATTACTGTAGACTTAGAGGAAGTTTCGAAATTAGGAAGCATAAGTCTTCATACTTTGTTCTTCTTTTCCAAGAAGTTTTGCCTATTCTGAGTCCCTTGCATTTCCATATGAATTTTAAGATTGGTCTGTCAGTTGCTGAAAAAAGAGAAAAAGTGTTTCTGGATTTTAACAGAATTCTGTTGAATCTGTAGATGAATTTGGGGAGTATTGCCATCTTAACAGGTCTCCTAATCCATGACCATGGGATGTCTTCTTACTTATTTGTTAGTGCCGTTTAGTTTATCCCAACTCCTAGTGATCCTGTGTACAGCAGAGGAGAACCCTGCCTGGTCTTTTTGTACCATCCTCTCATCTTCCGACACTATATCAAACAACACTCCATTGCTATTCATGGGCTTGTCATGGCCAAGTTTTTCAAAAGTTTTTGGCCAGTCCTTCTTTCTACTTTGTCTTAGTACGGAAACTCCACTAGAGCCTGGCCATCATGGGTGATCCTGCTGGTATTTGAAGTACTGGTGGCATAGCTTTCAGCATCACAGCAACATGCAGGTGTCACAGTATGACAACTGACAGACAGGTAATATGGCCCCCTGACGAGGAAATTAACAAGAGCCATAGTTGTGAGAGAACCAAATCTTGACCACTAGACCACCAGAGGTGGCCTTCATTTATTTAGGTCTTCTTTAATTATCTTTCAATGGTATTTTGTAGTTTTCATTGAACCAGTCTTGCACTTCTTTTGTTAAACTCATCCTCAGTATTTTATTCTTTTTGATACCAGTATAAATAGAATTTCTTTCTCATTACTAGTGTATAGAAATAAAATTAATTTTTCCATTATGCTCTTATATTTTGCAACCTTGCTGAACTTCTTTGTTAGATTTAATGATTTTTTTTGTGGATTCCTTGGGGTTTTCTACGTTTAAGATTATGGCACTTGTAAATGAGATGGAATTACTTCTTTCTGTCCTATCTGGATGGCTTTTATTTCTTTTCCTTGTCAATTTTCCCAGGCTAGAACCTCCAGTACGATGTTGAATAGAGGTGGTGAGAGCAGGCATCATTGTCTAGTTCCTGATCTTAGAGTGAAAGCTTTTAATCTTTCACCATTAACATGATATTAGCTGTGATTTTTTGTAGATGTCCCTTATTAGGCTGAGGGAGTTTTCTTCTATTCCTAGTTTGGTGAGTATTTTTAACAGGAAGAGTGTTGACTTTTGTCAAATATTTTCTCTGTATCTATTCAGATGATCATATAGAACATGTCCTTTATTGTATTAACATGGTATATGATGTTTTAAACTAATGGATTTTATGTGTTGCACCAACCTTGCATTCCTTGGATAAACCTCACTTAGACATGGTGTATAGTTCTTTTTTATATGTTGCTGACTTTCAGTTTGCTAGAATTTTGTTGATTATTTTTGCATCTATCTTTGTTAGGTGGGGAGGGTACTGGTCTACAGTTTTCTTGTGCTGTCTTGATCTGGCTTTGGTATGTAAGTAATATTGTTCTCATAGAATCAGTTGTAAAGTTATAACCTCATCTTCTACTTTTTGCACAGAAATGTTTATAACAGCTTTATTTATAATGGCAAAATATTGGAAATAACCAACATGTCTTTCAATAAGTGAATTGATATACTGTGGTACACTTATATATTGGAATATTATTTATCTATAAAAACAAATGAGATATCAGGCCAAGAAAAGATGTGGAGGAAACCGAAATGCATGTTAAGTTTAAGAAGTCACACTAAGGCCACATACTGCCTGATTCTAATTATATGGCATTCTGGAAAAGGGAAAACAATGAGCAAAAAGATCAGTGATTACCAGAGGTTCCAAGGGAGGGAGGGAAGGTGGAAGAGCTAGAACACACAGGAAGGTTAGGGCAGTGAAACTATTTTGTGTGATACTGTAATGGTGGACACATCACATTAGGTATTTGTCAAAACCCGTAGAACCATATGCCATGAAGAGTGAGCCCTAAAATGAACTATAGAAGTAGTTAATGATAATATATCAATATTCACTCATCAGTTGAAGCAAATAAAGTGCACTAATGCATGATATTAGCAATAGGGAAAACTGTATGTGGGAGGGGATAATAGAAACTCTCTTTACTTTCTGCTCAATTTTTCTGTAAATCAACTGTAGTAAAAATAAAGTCTATTAATTTAAATATAGTATAGTCTAGTTCATATTAAAACTAAATCACAATAGCATAAAAGATTGTTTCTATACATTTCCATTCCCTCTCTCATCCATTTGCTGTTATTACATATAAAGGAAATTATATCTTCATAAATGCTAACCCTATCAGCACAGATTTGTAATTATTGTTTTATGCAGTTGTTTTTAAAAATCACATGGGAGAAAAAATTGTCTTATAAATAAATATAACATTTATAGTGTCATTTATATTTACTTATATAGTTACCTTTATCAATGGTCTTTATTTTTCATAACTTGAATTCATTTCCACTTAAAGAAGTCATTGTGCCCATGGTTCAAGAAACTACCCTAGCAGTATAATAAAACCAGCTCCAGGTGTTTTTGCCACAAATCACAGATGAGTTCTCCCATGTCAATAAGCCCTTCCTTATGCTGCCTTATATTCCACTATCCCAGGTACAAAACCTTCAACGGGCTCTTGTATTCATTCAACTCTTAGGACTTCTGGCCCATATTAGCCACACATTTCAATTATTTGGGTACATATGTTTTTTCCTGTTAGGTAGCAACTGCCTTTCTCTACTTAGATTATGCTGTGATTAATTGTTGTGAATATAATTATGGTGACAAGAGAAGGCACAGGCAGATCCTGGCGACAAGCATTATCTTCCCAGGAAATAGTAGGAGGTGAGGTATTTAAAAAGTCTCCATGTGAGGAAAGATTTCTCTGCTTTATCAAGGAAAAGCGAATTTCTTCTGTTGGCCTGGAAAATTTAAGGGAATCTGAGCACTCAATATTCTGAGGCAGATTGACCCAGATGTCGTACCTAGTCTCAGGTTCCCTATTTTCTTGTC
Organism: Equus caballus; assembly: GCF_041296265.1. NCBI lineage: Eukaryota > Metazoa > Chordata > Mammalia > Perissodactyla > Equidae > Equus > Equus caballus. The sequence continues at coordinate 91,582,412 of NC_091697.1, read as the reverse complement.
AAGGCACTGACTTTGATGTAGGACTGTGTTAGGGTGAGCATTTCGGCTCCTACGTAATTTGGTCACACTCAAAACCAGATTCTGGGCTTGATTTTCAACACGTTCCTCCCTGTAGCTGTGAGATAAGTATCTCTTTAAAGCTCTTTGCTTTTCAGATCATGGGTAAAAGCAAAAATTTATAGCCGCTTTCTTTTTGTTTTTCCAAAGTCTCCAGCATCATCAAAAGGAGTCTAGGTAGTTTGGACTTCCTCGAAAACTGGGCATGAAGTAAAATTTAAGTGCTAATGCTTTCCTGGGAGGTGTGACCCAAGGCAGTGAAACTGAGGGAAAAAGGTCCAGAAGTGGGGTAAGAAGACAAAAAGGAGATGAGTGTTTGATGCAGGCACTGCTTCACAAGACATAAAGAGAGTAGCAGGTTGCTAGCCTTACATGAAATCTCGGATAGGTGGTACATAAAACACATATCAGGACAAATCATAAGAGTGAGAAATAAAAAATAAATTTATCTTCCATGTCTCCCCTGACTCTTGTTCCGCATTGATCAACATTGTTCCATGGAAATTCAACAACTTAATACTTCCTAGTTGTAGCCTCTACCCTTTTTAGCACCTCTGCTAATTATTAATATTTAGCTTTAAACAGCTGTTCAAATATCTCAAATGTGGAGATTTGAATTTGCTGTGTGAAAGGCAACATATAGGTTGTAGTATACAACAAATACTTATGGAGGAATATCAAAACTAAATAAGCAAAAATGTGGGCTTGATTATTACATTTGTTCAATGAGAGGACCCCAAAATGCATCTTTTGAAAATAAAAATTATTTTTCATTTAAAGAAATGTAATTTATTTTAGTTCTGAAAAAATCATTTTCATAAAGCAATTGACCCTTCAAAATTTGTTGTTGAAATTTTCTCAGTTGAGCTGTATTTATAGCATGATATAGCTCAACATATGTATATACTTTATATATTATTCTATATACTTTAATATTTACTTTTCATACATTTGTATATATGTATGAAAACCCACATATTAGCCATAGGTACAAATACCACACCATATACACTCAGCTCCCCAAAAAAGTAAAATTTTAAACTTCATTCAGATATTCAAGAACCTTCAGGACACAGTTTGATTTTACCTGATTTGTAAGAGAATGTTTTCATTTAAGTAAGCTATTTGCTGTGGATCTTTCTACAGATGTACTTTAGCAGAATAAGTATGTTATCTGTTCCTAGTCTGCTGATTAATTTTAATATGGATGTGGTTGAATTTTATCACATGCTTTTACTGCATTGATGGAGATTATAAATTTAGTTTTCTAGGATTTTGTTTGGGAGTTTTCCGTTTAATTTAATGACTTGAATATGCTTAAATAAAAAAGTAAATAAAAAATTAAAAGACAGATGAAAATATGTTTATTGCATTGTGCTATCCTTTTTAGATTTGCTGTCAAGATTTTTCTAACCTCATAAAAGGAGTTGGATAATTCTTATTTTTTTAAATTTTTTATTGAGTTAATGATAGGTTACAATCTTGTGAAATTTCAGTTGTATATTATTGTCTGTCAGTCGTGTTGTAGGTGCAACCCTTCACCCTTTGTGCCCAACCCCCCACCCCCCCTTTCACCTGGTAGCCACTAATCTGTTCTCTTTGTCCACAGGTTTAAATTCCTCATATGAGTGGAGTCATACAGAGATTGTCCTTTTCTTTCTGGCTTATTTCACTTCACATAATTCCCTCAAGGTCCATCCACGTTGTTGCAAATGGAACAATTTTGTTCTTTTTAGAGGTTGTGGAGAAAAAGGAACCCTCATACACTGCTGGTGGGAATGCAAACTGGTACAGCCACTATGGAAAACAGTATGGAGATTCCTCAAAAAATTAAAAATAGAACTACCATACAATCCAGCTATTCCACTACTGGGTATCTATCCAGAGAGCTTGAAGTCAGCAATTCCAAAAGTCCTATGCACCCCAATGTTCATTGCAGCATTATTTACAATCTCCAAGACATGGAAGCAACCTAAGTGCCCAGCAACAGAGGATTGGATAAAGAAGATGTGGTATATATACACAATGGATAATTCTTTTTTTAATATATATTTTCAGAAATAGTTTGGTATGCTTAGAAAAATATATTCTTCACATATTCAGTAAAGTACAAATGAAAAATTATTTGAGAACTATGGAATTAAGGATTTTAATTCACCAGAATATAATTTTCTATCTGTATCCTGTAGCTCTTAGTAGCAAAGAATAAAGCCCTCAAATTTTGATGGAGAAATTGAAGGATTATTAATTTATTTTGACTTAAACATTTGTGCTGATGTTAAATGCCCACAAGTTTAACCACTATTTATGATTTTGCGACTTTAGGAATTTTTTTGATGGCCATTCTCTATTGATAGCTCTTTCTTTGTCCAATTAAAACATTTTAATAGTACAGTTTTGCAAACGGAGAGATTATCTATGTGAGTAAATATACTCTCTCTCATATCTATCAACCATTTTAATAAGAAATATCACCATGACTCTTTTTATTATCAATAGAGTGTATTGTTGTTACTAAATATTTCAGATAGCAGTGAATTTCCTGCAGTATTCTATGTTCTAAAGTCTGTAGCAGCCTTGTGAATTATAGTATGCTGGCTTATCAACATACAATAATATGCTATTTTTATTAATCTTCTAAATTTTATTCATACCATGTCATATTGTATGATTAATCTGGTAAAACTACTTCTACTTTTCATTTTTTTATTAGCAAAACCTAAATTAACTCATGTTTTGATTCAGGGAAAAATATTTCAATTAAAAGTTCTAAAAATACTCTAGAAACTCGAAAACATCATGTGACACTAAAAGATTCAGAGCTATTTGGCAGATGCTGAAGATGAGTGAGAAAATACAAAGCAAATTAACCAACAAAACAAATTAACCTATAAATTGTCCTCCTATGAGTTAAACCAATGACTATATTCAACTTTAGCGGTGCTTAATATAATGACTTATCATTGAAATAAACAAGTCCCTCACTTACCTGAACCTCTCAGCCAAATCCCATAAATTTTGATGAACTATAGAGGACGCCTGCACAGAGAGTCCCACAGTTGTACTGCTGACTTCTCATCATCGCGGTGAGAAGTTGAGGCACGTAGGCTAGCTCTCACTGCTGCCTCACTAGAATTTAAAATGCAGCAGGTGCTGCTCTCTAGTAATCACTCCCTTGTTATGGGAATGGAATGTGAGTTTACTTGTTTGTTGGGAGGACCAGAAACCACCTGGACATATAGAGCTACAGGAAATGAGAATAGGGCTGAACAGAACAAGAGTTTGAGGGCAGAGGAGTGTGTGTAGGTGTGCATGTGTTTAGTGGGGTTCGATCTGGTAACATTTGAGCAGTTCAGAGTTTCCACAAGGTCCTCCTTGCATCCTTTGGTCACACCTGGATGTACTGCAGCACCTGGAGCCTTCCACCCATACCCAATATGTATGTATTTCATTTCCTAAGGTAATGGTTGCCAGCCAAGGGATAACTAGCTGATTAGGTTCTGTGTTTTGTTTGCTTCTGTGAAGATAACTTGAGGTTGTCAAGCTTCTGCAGCTTAGAGCTATCTTGGCAAATTTGGGTTCTATGTCTTTAACTAAGACAACTTCTACTATGATAAGCTCATTTGAAAACCTTAATTTAAATATAAGGTGTTCTTTAACAGTCATAGTTCAGGGGCCAGCCCAATGGCACAGCGGTTAAGTTTGCATGTTCTGCTTCGGCAGCCCAGGGTTCGCCGGTTCAGATCCCAGTGCGGACCTACACACCACTTGGCGAGCCATGCTGTGGCAACTGTCCCACATATAAAATAGAAGAAGATGGGCACAGATGTTAGCTCAGGGCCAGTCTTCCTCAGCAAAAAGAGGAGGATTGGCAGCAGATGTTAACTCATGGCTAATATAGGAGTGGCAAATAAACCATTATATTTATTTTTTCTATGTATGTAGAGAGCTATAGAGAGTCTTTTCATAGTCAATAAGCAAATTTCATAAAATTTGTAAGAGTATTTTAATAGGTAGATTGAACTATTCTTAAGAATTGTGGGATGCATCTCAATTCTGGCACATCTAAACATTACACTCTATCTAAAGGTTACCATTGATTTCAGGATCCTTTTTCGGCAGTTTAATGATTGCCAGCATTTAGACAACAACCAGATAATTCATACAGTTCTTCACCCAAATTCCATGTGTGGTTTTGGTAGGAAGAACATGATCTCTCAGTTCTTGAACTTATGATCTACTGATTAAAGAGATTCTCGGTAATTCACCTTGGTTCCGAAATCATGTTCCATGAATAAAGACACTGACACTTAAATAATAATCCACATGTGATACATCTGCTATAGCTGTGACTTCACTTCTTTTCATTTTCTTTAGTATTTTCCAAAATCTCTTCTTCCATTGACTTGAGCTTGTTATTTCCTTCCTAGAATACAGCTCAGTGAAATGTTGTGATACAATATTTTCAAGTCAATTTATTAAAATTTAATGCATATATTACCATATTTTCAACTTTAGCTCACCAAACTATAGGCTCAAAGAAGTTGTGCTCCTGCTGGCTGGGCTTAAGGTTTAGAGGTCGATCTCTCTCTCCCTAATTAACTCACTCTTCCATTACCTACCCCTGACCCCATCTTCAGATGTGTTGATGTGATAATCTTTACTTTATGCCTCATTTCAGTTTGGGCATGGATATATTTTCTGTTGCTGCTTTTTAAAGTTTGACTCTTTAATATTACTAGTACTTATTTTAGATGCTTAATTGATTCCCATGACTTATCAATACCATTGTTAAAATAAACAATAAATTTTCTTCCTATTTGTATTCTTCCAAATAATATATACGTAGTTTGCAAATAGTAGCAGCTCTTACTGTTTTGATATAGTTGTTTTTCACAGATTAAGAATGATTAAGAGCAGGAGCATGAAGGAAATTCATTCTTGATTAGCTTATCCACCCTATCATGCTTATTAACGTTTAATGGTTTTTCCAGGGCCATATGATAACAAAAAATTCCCTAACATGCCTGCAAAATCCTGAACCATCTGGTCATGGCTAACTTCTCCAGGCTTAACAGCATGACAATCCTAGTGGATTTCTGTATTTCTCTCATTTTCCTGTTTCCTCCTACTACAAGGCGTTTGCAAGTACACTTTCTATGCCTAGAATGCTCCACAACCCATGCCCCAGATTTTCACCTCTTACCATCTTTCAGATCTCAGCCAATTTTTTAATTTCTTAAGGAAATACTATCTCATCTCCTTCAGAGTTCTAATTACTTAATATAGGCTCTCATTTCACAGCACCTTATTCCTAAATCATCTCCCTCATGATTATCACAGTTGTAATCTTATATTAGGTGGTTATTTGATTAGTATTTATATTTACCATTCAACTATAAGCGTATTGGTTAAAAATAAAAGTATGAATACATGTATGAACCTAGTTTACACATTTCATAGATCAAACAAATACAATGCTGACAGGAACAAATAATGTCTCTTTTACCCAAATAAATTAGTGAGACCACTTTCATTTTATCATAGGTGCTGTATCCACAGAAAGAGAACTAAACTTTTCCATGTTAGCACCCAGTTCTAAAATTCTCTATTGTAGATAAGCATTCCTAAGTATCAACCTACTCAATTAAAAAAAATTGCTAAAACTAAACCATGGAATCATTTGGAAGTAATTTGGACCATGGACTGTAAGCTTAACTCTCCTGACCTAAATAATAAAGATTTTCATATTAGCATGTGAGTCTTTAATATTTCTCTTGAGCTTCAGGGTCGTATTTTCCAAAGAGTACCGAACATCATCTATTAATATTCCACAAATATCTTAAATTCCATAATTTTTTTTTTTATTTTTTTTAAAGATTTTATTTTTTCCTTTTTCTCCCCAAAGCCCCCCGGTACATAGTTGTGTATTCTTCGTTGTGGGTTCTTCTAGTTGTGGCATGTGGGACGCTGCCTCAGCGTGGTCTGATGAGCAGTGCCATGTCCGCGCCCAGGATTCGAACTAACGAAACACTGGGCCACCTGCAGCGGAGCGCGCGAACTTAACCACTCGGCCACGGGGCCAGCCCCTTAAATTCCATAATTCTTAAACCAAATACTGTGTTCTTTTTATTCCTCCCAGTATGTATTACTTCTCTTCATTTCCCCTCTTTCCATCTTCACTGCTACTGCTGCAGAGTTGTCCTATTCCATTTTACCTGAGCTATTCTAATAACCTTGCAACAAATTATTTCTGAGTCTTTTTTTTTTTCCAATGCCATCATTACTGAAAGATATAACATGCTCCCATCAATAATGATGGGTCATTAAAGCAATGATTTACAATAAGGGGATGCTTCACTGGGATGGGAAAGGAACACATCAGAATCACTAAAACATGGAAGTTTAGCATAGTTTGAAAAAGTCCCACTTTGATATTCACAAACATCTTCTATTACATGCAAGGAACAAAGAACTCAACATAAAATAAATAAGTACGAGTTTTCATTTTGTTTTTAACATAAGAACCCTGGAGGAGGGCTTCTGTAGACAGCTCAAGACATTAGTTCTCAGCAATTTTCTTGGAAATTAAACACAAAGTGGTTATGCCACTTCAGGAATCACCTGAAGCATTCAACACAGGAAGAATAGGGCGAGAGGAAGCACAAGCAGCATGTCCCTTTAATAAAGAAAGCCCTTCCAGAAGTCTTTGGCAGACTGTTTCATGTTATTGTCCTGAACTATCACATGCCCACCCCTCACTGCAGGAGAGGCACGTTAAGTGAGTATTATTTTTCTTATCTAGTAGAGTGATGATAGGAAAAAGAGAAAGTGATTGGAAATAGAGGCTGAGCTGGCCAATGCCTGGTCTGTCATGTCACTCCAGGGAAATATGTCCCATCTCTGTTGGGAATTCCTGTATGATGGTCCTCACTCTGCTTCTACTCATCAATTCACTTTCCTTACTGCCACCAAAGTACCCTTTCTTTAAAAAAAAGTGATCATGTACAATCTTACCTAAAATATTTAGTGGATCCTTGTCTTCAACATAGCAACAATTCTAGAGCATCATAGTGTAAATGGCATAATGATGCGATGTGTTAGGCTCAGAGGTGTATCATGAAAATTTTTGTGAATGGTTTACTTCACTAAATCAATTTGGGGAGAATAAAAATTGTGATAATCCCATTTTCACTTGCTTTTTTTGTGTGATTTCTTACATTACATGGTAAAGGACCAACATAGATGGAGTGCAATGAATCACACTACCTTTGGCTTTGCCCATGGCGTGTTGCGTATGTAAATATCATCTGTCATATGTGCTACAGAGAAACACATGTTGAAAACTGCTGACTTACAAGATAAGGTTCAAAACCCCTCATGTGAACCAAAAGATTCCTTGGATTTGAGTCTTACCAGTCTTTTCAACAACCCCACTCCTGCAATCCACAAAATCCCAGGTCTTTGTGGCCTTGTTTTCTGTTTTTATGCATTTTTCCCCTCTCTGGCATGGCATTTCCTTAACCTTGTCTAGTCATTTTTAAGAATGACTCTGAGTCATTCTTGACCGTCATTCTTAAAAATGACTCTGAGTCATTCTTAAAAACTTAAGTTAAATGTAATTTCTTTCTCAAAGTTCTTGACCTCTCCAGTCATGGGTAAATTCTTCTCTCCTTGTGGCTCCCAGCATGCCTTATTCATACTGATGTAAGGGCTGTGATTGCATTATTTTATGCCTCCCCTCTTTTGACTGTGAAACTTTCTGGAAGTTACAAACTGTGGTCTATTAATCCATATTTTTTTAACCACTAACATCTTCTGGAACATAATAGGCACTTAATTATTTTTTCATCCAGGAAACACTTATTAAGTCAAAATAAGAACTCTTCATTTTGACAAACCATTTTATTGTGAAGCTAAATAAGGATTAACTCTTTAAAAATTTTAAATTAAATTTTAGTTGTTGCCAAAACTTACATCAGCTAATGGCATAGCCTGATTTAAAAGAGCAACACAAACAGTATACAGTTCCCCAAATTTTTCTTCTATTCAAGGTACTATAAAAATAACTTCTGCTGAATGATTTGTTGCTCTAAGTAATATTGCTGCTTGGGACATACATAGCATCCAAGCTGGTAATCAAAAAAAATCTTGGCCATGATTTTGTTACTAATGAACAATTAGTAAATATCATAATAATTAAAATCATCAAGTTTCTTCATTATATTCTTGAAGTTAGAATTGGTTGTAGTATCTTTTTTTCATTTATTCACTCTCACTAATTCATTCAAGATGTGTTTATTTAATCATTTCAATACACTAGATGCTTGATGCTCAATTTGTGGTCCTTAGACCATGAGACCAGCAAGCATCCACTTGGAGCTTGTGAGTAATGCAGAATCTGGGGTCTCATCCTGTATCTACTGAATCAGAATGTGCATTATAGCCAGACCCCCAGGTCCTTTTGGCTGTAGGATGAATAAGGTCTGAGGATCTAATGTATAACATGGTGACTATAGTTGATAACACTGTATTGTATAATTGAAATTTGCTAAGAAAGTAGAACATAAACGTCCTCACCAAAAATAAACAAATAAGTAAATAAGATGATGAATATGTTAATTAACTAGATGGGGTGAACTTTCCCACAATGTATAGTATATCAAATTATCATGAAGTACACTTTAAATATCTTATAGCTTTGTTTGTCAATTATACCTCAAAAAAGCTGAGATAAAAAGAACCCCAGAAAATTCTTATGCACATTGGAGTTTGAGAAGCACTACCTTATTTCACATGCTGGGAATTTAGAGATAAAAAAAGAAAAAACAACAAAAACAGAAGCCATGTCTGACCTTCATGAAACTTACAGCCTGGTTGAGGTAATAGAAATCAATATATTCATAAACATATACATATAACTACAAATTGTGATAAGAAAAACAACAAAGTAAAATGAAGGACAGTAACAAAAAAGACAATGCAGAGTGGGTAGTCTAAAGAGTCTTTTTGTGCCTACCACACTAAATCTGACACTAGATGAGATGCAGGAGCAGAAGCCAGGATGGGGGTAAGAGCTTTCCAGGCAGAGGATCACATGCAAACATCTTAAGGCCAGAAATTGACACTTTGGTGAACTGAAAAATGGCCAACGTGGCTGGTAGTGAGTGAGAAGGAGTATGGAAGCTTTGAATAATTGTGGAAATTCTTTATTATGAGGCTTTCAATGTGTGCAGTTATTTAAGTGGCTTCAAGAGTTAGCAGATATCCCAGCAAATCTTGGAGATTTATTCTACCTCGTGTTCCTCATGACTTTAACCTTCACTGTGAAAGAGTTATGAAGACAGCGTGTAAAGCACTTTTTGCAATGGGATCCTTCCCCTTTAAAGGGCATCTAATATTCCTCAGTGTACCAGGAAGAAATGGAAAGGTGTTTCTTCTTTTTTTATACTTGTGCTAAAAAACAGGTAACAAAAGATCTACCCTTTTAACAAATTTGTAAATGTACGATGCAGCATTGTTGACTGTAAGCACAATGTTGTAGAGCAGATTTCAAACTTCTTCATCATTCATGACTGAAACTTTATACCCATTTAATAACGACACCCATCTCCCCTCCCCCACCACCCAGGAAAACACTATTCCGATTTCTGCTTCCATGAGTTTCAGTACTTTAGGTATTTCATGTAAATGGAATCATGCAGTGTTTGTCCTTCTGTGACTGGCTAATTTCATTTAGCATAATGTCTTCAAGTTTCATCCATGTTGCAGCACATTACCGGAAGTGCTTTTGTATGTGGCTGAATAATATTCCACTGTATGTACATGCCACATTTGCTTCATCAATCTGTTGACATTTAGGTGGTTGTTTCTACCTTTTGGCTATTGGGAATAATCTTTCAATGAATACAAGAGTGCAAATATTTCTTTGAGATCATGATTTCAATTCTCTTTGATTAATACCCAGAAGGGGGATTACTGGATCATATGGTAGTACTATTTTAAGGTTTTTTGTTTGTTTGTTTTTGGTGAGGAAGATTCACCCTGAGCTAACATCTGTTGCCAATCTTCCTCTTTTTTTTTTTTTTTGCTGGAGGATGATTAGCCTTCAGCCAACATCTGTGCAAACCTTCCACTATTTTTCATATATGAGACACCTCTACAGCATAGCTGATGAGTGGATTGGGTCCATGCTCATCCGAATATGTGAATCCAGGCTGCTGAAGTGGAGTGTGTAAAACTTTAACCACTATGCCATGGGGCCAGCCCCATATTTTACGTCTTTTGAGGAACCTCCATACTGTTCTCAATAGCAGCTGCACCATTTTACATTCCCACCGACAGTGCACAAAGGGTTCCCATTTCTCCCAATCCCCACCAACACTTGTCTTCCGATTTTGTTTTTTTTAAGAAGGTTAGCTCTGAGTTAACATCTGCCACCAATCATCCTCTTTTTGCTGAGGAAGACTGGCCCTAAGCTAACATCTGTGCCATGTTCCTCTATTTAAGGTGGGATGCCTGCCACAGCATGGCTTGACAAACAGTGCATAGGTCCATACCTGGGATCTGAATCGGCAAATCCTGGGCCACAAAAGTGGAATGTGCAAACTTAACTGTTGCACCACCAGGCTGGCCCTTTGTTTTTATTTTTCATAATGGCAATCCTAACAAGTGTCAGGTGATATCCCATTGAGGGGTTTTGTTGTTGTTGTTGTTTGGTGAGGAAGATTGGCCCTGAGCTAACATCTGTGCCAATCTTCCTCTATTTTTTATGTGGGACACCTTCACAGCATGGCTTGATGAGCAGTGTAGGACTTCACCTGTGATCCAAACCCATGAACCCTGGGATCCTGAAGCAGAGTGTGCAAACTTAACCACTATGCCACCAGGCCAGCCCCTCGTTGTGGTTTTGGTTTACATTTCTCTGATGATTAATGATGTAGAACATCTTTTCATATATCCTTTTGCCATTTGTATGTCTTCTTTGGAGAAATGTGTGTTCAAGTCATTTGCCTGTTTTTTAAGTCAGGTTGTCATTTTGCAATTGATTCACGTAAGTTCCTTATATATTTTGGATATTAACCCATTATAAAATATATAGTTCCATAGGTTGCCTGTCACTAGGTTGATTATTTTCTTTGCTGTCCATAGCTTTTAAGTTTGATATAGTTCTACTTGTCTATTTTTGCTTTTGTAACCTGGGCTTTGTGTGTCATATCCAAGAAATCATTGCCAAGACCAATGTCAGTGTCACTGTTTTCCCTTATGTTTTCTTCTAGGAGTTTTACAATTTTGAGTCTTACCTTTAAGTCTTGAGTTGATTTGTGTGTAGGGTATAAGATTAGGGTACAATTTCATTCTTTTGCATGTAGATATCCAGTTTTCCAAACGCCGTTTGTTTCAAGAGACTATCCTTTCCCCGTTGAGTATTCTTGGCACTCATGTCAAAGATCAGCTTACTGTATATGTATGAGTTTATTTTGGGACTCTCTATTCTGTTCTATTGGTCTATATATCTTTACCCAGTACCATACTGTTTTGATTACTGTAGCTTTGTAATACATTTTAAAATTAACAAGAGGAAGCCTCTAGCTTTGTTCTTCTTTTTCAACATTATTTTGGCTATTCAGGGTCATATGGTTCCGTATGAATTTTAGGATAGTGTTTTCTATTTCTGTAAAAAATGCCATTGGAATTTTGATAGGGATTGCATTGAATCTGTATATTGCTTTGTGTAGTATGGACATTTTAACAACATTAACTCTTTCAATCCATGAACAAGAGATGTCTTTCCACTTATTTGTGTCTTCTTTCATCTCTTTTGTCAATGCTATGTAGTGTTCAGTGTACAAGTCTTTCACCTTCTTGGTTGAGTTTATTCCTAAGTGTTTTATTCCCTACCATACTATTGTAAATGGGGTTGCTTTCTTAACTTCCTTTTCAAATAATTTGTTTTTTAGTATATAAAAAAGCTGATTTTTGTATATTTATTTTATAGCCTGCAGCATTACTGAATTTGTTTACTAGTTCTAATGTTTTTTTTCTGGAATCTTTAGGGTTTTCTATATGTGTAAGATCGTGTCACTGGTGAATAGAGATAAGTTTGCTTCTTCCTTTCTGATTCCAATGCCTCTTTTTTCTTTATATTGCCTAATTTCTCTAGCTAGGACTTCCAGTACTATGTTCAAGGTAAGATGTGAGAGTGGGTATCCTTGACTTATTTCTGATCTTAGAGGAAAAGCTTTCAGTTTTTCACCATTGATTATGTTATCTGTGGGCTGTTCATGTATGTACTCTATTACTTTGAGCTATTTTCCTTTTATCTGTAGTTTGTTGAGAGTTTTTATTATGAAAGTGTTGAATTTTGTCCAATGCTTTTTCTTTATCTATTGAGATGTTCATTTAATTTATATCCTTTATTCCATTGACATGGTGTATCACATAGATTGATTTGCATGTATTGAACCATCCTTGCATCCCAGGAATAAATCCCACTTGATCATATTGTATGATCCTTTTGATTTTCTGTTACATTTGGTCTGATAGTATTTTGTGGAGAATTTTTCATCTGTCCCTAGAGAAATTGTCTGGTAGTTTTCTTTTCTTGGAGTGTCTTTTTCTGGCTATGGTATCAGGATAATGCTGGCCTCATAAAATGAGTTTAAATTTGTTCCCTCCTCTACAATATTTTGGAATAATTTGGGAAGGATTTGCATTAATTCTTCTTTAAATGTTTGGTAGAATTCACGGTCCTGGATTTTCTTTGTTGGGGAGTATTTTCCTTAGAGATTCAATCTCCTTGCTCTTTATTGGTCTGTTCAGATTTTCTATTTCTTCATGATTCAGTATTTGTAGATTCTATATTTCTAGAGAGTTAATCTATTTCTTCTGGGTTATCTAATTTTTTGACATGTAATTGTTTATAGTAGTCTTTTATGATCCTTTTTATTTCTATGGCATTAGTTGTAATGTCTCTTTTATTTCTGATTGTATCTGAGTCTTTTTTTTTCTTAGTCTAGCTAAAGGTTTGTTAACTTTGTTGATCTTTTTTTAAAAAAAGAACTCTTATTTTTATTGATTTTTTGTATTGATTTTCTATTCTCTATTTTTTTGACTTCTTCTCTACTCTTTTTCATTTCCTTCCTTCTGCTAAGTTTGGGCTTGATTTGTTCTACTTTTTATAGTTTCTTGATGTGCAGAGTTAGGTTGTTTATTTGAGATATTTCTTCTTTTTTAATGTAGGCTTTTATCACTATGAACTTTCCTCTTAATACTGCTTTTACTACATCACATGTGTTTTGGTATGTTGTGTTTTCATTTTTGATTGTCTCTAGCTATTTTCTAATTTCTCTTTTGATTTGTTCTCTGACTTATCCGTTGTTCAAGTGTGTTTTTTCTGCTATTGATTTTTAGTTTCATTCTGTTGTGGTTGAAAAAGATACTTGGTATGATTTCAATCTTCTTAAATATGTTAAGACTTATTTTGTGACTTAAAGTGATCTATTCTAGAGAATGTTCCATGTATACGTGAGAAGAATATGTATTCTGCTGATGTTGAGTGGAATGCTCCGTGTTTGTCTGTTAGGTCCATTTACTTTATAGTGTTGTTGAAGTAGTCTGTTTTCTTATTGACTTTCTTTGTGGCAGTTCTAATCATTGTTGAAAGTGGGTTATTCAAATATCCCATTATTGTGTTGCTCTCTAGTTCTCTCTACAGTTCTTTAATTTTGCTTTGTATATGTGGGTGCTCTGATACTGTATGCATTTACATTTATAATTGTTATATCATCCTGGGGAATTGACCCTTTTATCATTATATGATGTCCTTCTTTGTCTCCTGTGACAGTTTTTGACTTAAAGTCTATTTTGTCTGATTTAAGAATGGCCACCCTACATTTTTTTGGTTACCATTTGCATGGAATATCTTTTTTCATCCTTTCGCTTTCAACTTTTGGGTGTCCTTAAATCTAAAAGTCTCTTGTAGACAGCCTATAGTTGGGTTGGTTTTCTTTTTTTAATCTATTTAGCTACACTATGTATTCTGATTGGGGAGTTTAGTCTATTTATGTTTAAATTAATTATTGATAGGGAAGGGATCACTATTGCCATTTTGTTCATTGTTTTGTGTCCTGTAGCTCTTTTTTCCCCCTTTTCCTCTTTTGCTGTCTTCCTTTGTGTTTTATTGATTCTTTTGTAGTGACATGTTTTGATTCTTTTCTCATTTTTTTGTGTGTATCTTTAATAGGTATTTTCTTTGTGGTTACCATAGGGCTTACATAAAACATTTTTTATGTTTTATAGTAGTCTATTTTAAGATGATAAAAACTTAACCTAAATCTCTTACATTAATTTTATACTTTTACTTCTCCCTACAAACACATTTATGTTTTTGATTGTACCAATTACATATTTTTATATTCTGTATCATTAACATGTATTTGTAGTTATAGTTTTTAAAAATATTTCTGTTTTAACTTCTATACCAGAATTACAAGTGATTTACACACCATGTTACTGAAGTATAATATTCTGTATTTGTCTAGAAATTTACCTTTACCAGTGAACTTTACAATTTCATATGCTTCTGTGCTGCTACTTAGCATCTTTTTATTTCATGTAAGGCTGATATGAACTCAGCATTTGTTTGCCTGGGGAAGTCTTTATCTCTTCTTCATTTTTGAAGCACAGTTCTGCCAGATACAGTATTCTTGGCAGGCAGTATTTTTCTTTCATCATCTCATTCCCTTCTGGCATGCTAGATTTCTGCTGACTGATCCACTTAGATTCTTACGAATCTTGTATTTGACAGTCACTTTTCTCTTTTTGCTTTCAAAATTCTCTTTTTGTCTTTGACTTTTGATAATTTGATTATAAAGTGATATAATTCCTTGATGTGGAACTTTTTATATTTATCCTATGTAGCATCATAAGGCTTCTTAAATCTAAATGTCTATTTTCTTCCCCAGATTTGTTTTCAGCCATTATTTCTTTAAATAAGGTTTCTACCTTTTCTTTCGAGGACTATACTTTGTATATTGCTCTGCTTGATGACGTGCCATAAGTCCCTTAGGCTTTCTTCACTCTTTTTCATTTTTTTTTTCTCTGCTCTTCTGACTGATCAAGTCTGTTGTTAAACCTCTCAAGTGAATTTTTCAATTGTTATTGTAGTTTTTAGATCCAAAATTTCTGTTTGGTCCCTTTTTAATATTTCCTATCTCTGTTGAATTTCTAATTTTGTTCATGTGTAGTTTTCCTGAGCCTCGTTATGACGATTATTCAAAAAATTTTTTTCAAGTAATTCACATACCTCCTTTTCTTTAGGGTCAGTTTCTGGAGATTTATTTTGTTCTTTTGGGGTATTTTCCCCTGTTTCTCCATGTGTCTTATAACTTTTTATTGGTATCCACACATTTTAATGAAAAAAACACACCACTTCAAGTTTATTGAGTAATTTCACATGGGGAAAGACCTTCAGCAATCACCCCAGCTACAGATCCTTGGGGGTCTCTCAAAATTTTTATGTGAATGTGTCTTCTCTGGACTTGTGTGTGTACATTCCTAACTGGAGGAGTTTTCTAGTTTCTTTTCTTTTAAGGAGCTCATAATCTCTTGCTTGTTCTGGTGTCTGCCTGTTGCCCAGTTATTTATTTTTCTCCACAGCTGCTAGATATGTAGGGTATGCCAGGTCTCATCTATGCTCAGAGTTAGGGTAGACAGAAACCAGCCTCTCAGACAGACCCCCAAAAAGCTGAAACATCGGACACTTGCTCCACTCTCCTTTTTCCTCCCTAAAGGAGAAATACCAAGCTAAATCAGCCTCTTTGCAATAATTCAGGTCATCTGGAACAGTAGCAAGATGTTCAACTTGGTTTTGTTCTCAGTGGCCCCCAAGCTTCTAGAACATGCTAGGTCCTGTCAGTGCTCAAAGACAAAAACTAACCCCTTAACCAGTCACCCAAAGAGTTGGAACATTGGACATAGACTGCACTCTCCTCTTTTCTCCCTGAGACAGAGGCTACTGAGCTGTATCAGTCTTTGTCTGCTGTACCATTCAACCTCTGAAGCAGCAGAATGCCACCCAGATCCTTTTCATCTCATTTGCTCCCATGCATCCTGATTATGTGAGTTCCTTCATTGTTATGAGACAGAAACCAGTCTCTTGATCAGCCCCAACACTGAAAAGTCGTAATATTGGATTTATGGTCCAGCCTTCTCTTTCTTTCCCCAGGGAGAAGCCAGGAGCTGGAAATCTCCTCCTGACTGTGTAATGCTCTGTTGAGGGGAGGAACTATGGTGAGAAGGTGCAATGAATTTTCCTACTGGTTTCAATGCAGCTTGTTTCATGCTCACCTGGGATGGAAGAGTCTCTTAACTTGTTTCTAGATTTATCACAAAAGAAATTGTTCCATATATCGCTGAACCATTGTTTCCATGGGAAGAAGAAGGGTCTGAGGCTTCCTATTTTGTCATCTTGCAGCCATCACCCTGGAATGGAGAGTTTGCACTAATGTTCTAAAATATTTGTATTTTCGGGGCTGGCCCCGTGGCTGAGTGGTTAAGTTTGTGCGCTCCGCTGCAGGTGACCCAGTGTTTCGTTGGTTCGAATCCTGGTCATGGACATGGCACTGCTCATCAAACCACGCTGAGGTAGCATCCCACATGCCACAATTAGAAGGACCCACAACGAAGAATATACAACTATGTACTGGGGGGCTTTGGGGAGAGAAAGGAAAAAAAAATAAAATCTTTAAAAAAAAATAACTTCTGTAAAGTATACATAAAATATCTCCATTCAAATATGCAATTGTGTGGACTTCTGGGAAAAGAACTGATTAAAAATGTTTGATAAGTAAATGAATTTGTTCTTTTATTTAATAGCCTTTTAAACTTTATTCCAGAGAACCTTCAAAAAAATGTCAATTTGAATTTCAGGATAATTGACCTCAAATCATTCTTTCCAGTAGCACTTAGAGAGTAGAGCCATTCAATTCTTTTTTTCTTTCTGCTTTTTCTCCCCAAATCCCCCCAGTACATAGTTGTCTACGGTAGTTGTGGGCCCTTCTGGTTGTGGCACATGGGGCACCGCCTCAGTGTGGCCTGATGAGTGGTGCCATGTCCGCGCTCAGGATCCGAACCAGCGAAACCCTGGGCGGCCAAAGTGGAACACTCGTGCTTAACCACTCGGCAGTGGGGCCAACCCCAAGCCATTCAATTTTTAAGGCTATTCCTATTTCATGACAACAAAAACATGACTACATACAGGAGACCAAGTGTCTTTTTTGTTCTCTATAGCTGTAGAAACTTGAATCCAGCTCATATAAAATTTATTTATTTATTTGTTCAATAAATATATATTGAGAACCTACTATTCTATTGACACAATTCTTGGCACTGGGATATAGCTGTGAATAAATCAAAGTCACCGCCTAAAGGTGACTTACATTTTAGTGGGGAAGACAGACAGTAGGAAACCAAAGATACACATGATATAATAGTAGGTAATATAAGTGCAACAAGGAATAAAAATGAGCAGAGTAGGAAGATAGAGGAGTGAACGAAGAGGGTCTATTTTATCCGAGGTGGTAGGAGATGGCCTCTGGGTGGAGTTGACATTTTGTTAATAGTGCTGAAGTTGAGAAACCAAGTGCTGTAGTAAATTTAAAGAAGCTTATTTTGGATTTTGAACTTCATACACTAGTCATACCTATTAATATCTGCACATTGGGAAACGCTGCTTTAGGCTAATCATCCATCCCTTTGAAATACTATTCCCCTAGAGGAGGCACAATGCAATTATTTAGATTTTCACTTAATAAATTACCATCATATTGCAGATCTATAAATGTGAGATCACATTTAGACATCCTTAGTTGGAGTTCTGGCTGTTTTCTATCTCATTTGTGACCTCATTTTACTAGTTTCCAGTGTTGTAGGGGATGGGGCAAGAGGATTAACTCAACTTCATGCCAGTCTATTTTGTTATTTCTGTAAACTGAACACAAAAACATCTCACATAGACGAAGTTTTTGACGACTTTAATTTTCAGGTTGTAAAGTAACAGTTTCATCTAATGAATGGCCTGCTTGAGTGCATAAAATATGAAGTCATTAAAATATCTTTGAAAAAGGAGAATGGAGGACATAAATCTATTACATTTGTTTCATCTAGAGAACTTTGCCACTGACCCTTCCTCTCGAGGTGGTATTAAGGTGCAGGTCCATAGGGTCATCAATAACCAGAGGCTGATACTGACCTCATACAGGTTAATCCATCACAGAATCCTGTCCCTGGAGTCAAAAGACAAGAGAACATCAATAAAAGATTCAAAACAGTTTATTTTGTCTCTAATATATTTCTCTGCAAGTTGATAGAGGGTGCAATAGTGACCAATAGTCTAATAGTCATGCATACAATTCATCTTCTCCTCACAGAGGATTGTGACTTCACAGGCACAGATTTGCAATCTATCAAAAGGGAAAAGGGCAGACGCTAGAGAGCAAGCACCTTATATGTCAATAACTTTATAAATTAACCGTTCTGTTTATTTAAGCATAAGGGGCCTGGTGATGTAAAATTTCCTTTCTTTCCCTCTGCCTCTTGTTTACTGAGAACATAGCTTCACTTTACACTTCAGAGTGCTTGTGTGTTTCTGAGTCATTAAGTTACCCTATCACTCAGTGATTATATGTCTATTGAGGGTTTCCCAACTTCCAGTTGCTGTTGTAGGTGCTGAGGATACATTGTTGGACAGGACAGACTGATCCCCTGCCCTTAAGGTAGCATTCAAAAGAGAGAAGCAAATTCTAAATACTAATGTGATGGAAGGTGGCAACTGGGGTGTAGGATTCTGCTTTAATTCAGGTGGATTCAAGAAAAGCCTTATGGAAGAGGACTTTGGGTAAGACCAGGAGGTAGTCGTATGAAAGTGTGGGGAAGGGTTTTTCAAGCAGAAGGAAGAGGAAATGCAAAGGTTATGAGATCGGAAAGAGTATATATATTAATAAGAAAGAAAAGAAACCCTGTGTGGATAGGGGATGGGGAATGAGGAGAGAAGAGAAAGATGAAGTCTAAGACGCAAGACTGAATCTGAATCATGCACAGTCCTGAAGCCCATGGTAAGAAGTTTAAAGTTTATTCTGGTGGAGGTAGGAAGCATTGGTTGGTTTTAAGCAGGTGCATGATATGGTCTGATTTATGGTTTAGAAAATCACTAGAGCTGGCAGCTAGAATGAGTTATTGTAAACCAAGTATGCGTTAGGGGAAACCAGCAAGACGGTTGCTGCAGCAGACCAGGCAAAAGATGATAAGATCTTGCTCCAGGGTTATAAGGGAGATGGTAACAACTGATGGGATTCAGGATGAGTATTACTGGTAGAGTAGATAGCACTTTCTGTTGTGCAAAATATCAGATATAAAGGAAATAAAGAAATGAAAAGATAACTACCACAATTGGATGGATAGTTAGACAGTAACAAATAACTGGATGTATGGTGATGCCATTTTCTGAGAAGGGAAGGTTTGGAGAGTGGAGAGAGGATGGAATACATGGTCCTGTTTTGGTTATGTTAAGGCAAGAGGAGAGTTTTCACCATGGTCTATGGCAACAGGACCTGAAGTGGTGGCAATGGAGAAACATAAGCATACTTCCTGCCATTAGCATCCCATCTATGATGAGAAAACATTGAGAATCACCTAACAGCAGCCCTCTGCTCTCTCCTGTTTTGTCCCCATGAAATCTCTTTGTGCTAAGTCCTGTGATGAAATACTTCAGTTTATCTGATTTTTGAGGACTCTTACCTCAATCTTTTGTATACAAAAACAATTGTTTACATTAGTTTTACTCTCGCAAAATGACTTCTAGAACAGCTAATACAATTTTTTCCAGCACTGGTGCTTAAAACTTATTATTTTCATAAATAGCAAATGAGGAGATAGATTTATAGAGAACTGAATGCTTAATAAAAGTGGTGCAAGCATGGGGGTGTCTTGTTCGTGATCTTAGAGGGACGCATTCAACCTTTTATGTATGATATTAGCTGTAGGTTGTGAGGTTAATCAGCCTAATGATGTTACTTTCTATTCCTAGTTTTCTCAGAGGAGAGCTTCTCACAGTAATGGATTTTGTTGATTTTTTTTGTATATCTTACTAAGATTGCATAGTTTCCTTTCTTTTACCTTTTAATAGAATATATCATATTGATTGATTTTTGAGTGTTAAGACTATTTCGCATTCATGGGATAAATCAGACTTGGTGATGAACTATTAGTGTTTTTATATAATGTTGGATTCAATTTGCTAAAATTTCATTAAGAATTTTTGCATCTGTACTCATGAGGCATATTTGTCTGCAATTTTCTTGTAATGTCTTTGGTTTAGACATCAGGGTATGCTAGCCGCAACTTTAATTTTGTCAAAGAGTTTGTGTGGAATTGATACAGTTATCGGTACACACAGCATAAAATTGTTCATAGTCTCCTCTTACCTTTAAATATTGTTCAGCAGTTTAGTTATGGCACCTCCTTCCTTCCCAACATTGGTAATTTGTTGTCATAGTCCTTTTCTCCTCCTTCTCCCTTTTCTTCCTTTTGCCTTGATAAGTCTGAGTAGAAGTTTATAAATTTGATTGATATTCCCAATGAGCCAGATTTAGTAGTTTTATTCATTTTCCTTATTGTTTTTCTGATTTCCATTTTTATCTATATTATTTCTTTTCTTCTGAGTACTCAATTTAATTTGCTGTTTCTTTCCTTTTCTTTTTTCTTTTAATTTAAGATGGAAGCTAATTGATTTGAAACAATTCTTATTTTCTAATACAAGCATTTACTTCAAAAAATCTTCCTCTAATCATCGCTTTAGCAGCATCTCACAAATTTTGACATATTGTGTTTTTATTTTCATTTCTTTTTATTTCTTCTTTGACTCATGGGTTACTTAGTTTATATATTATATATTTTCCAAATATTTTTCTAAATATTTATAAATAGTTATATATTATATAGTTTCTAATATTTGGGAATTTCACAGTTATATTGAAAACATCAGTTTTTTCTTCATGTATTTAAAACTTTTGTTATTAAGTGAATAAATGTTTAGAATTTTTTGTCTTCTTGATAAATCAATCTCTTTACCATCATGACAATATTCCTTGCTCTGAAATCTGCCTGGTCTCATATATTGCCACTCCGGCTTGTTTTGGATTAATGTTAGCATGGAATATCATTTTGTATCCTTTCACCTTTAACCTATTTGGTCTTTACATGTGAAATGGGTTTCTTGTAAGCAACATGTTGAGTCTTCATTTTTTGTCTAATATAACAATCTCTGCCTTTTAATTGAGGTCTTTAGCTAATTTACATTTAATGAGGTTATCTATGTAGTTGAGACAAAATCTAAAAATTTGATATTTGATTTTTAATTGTCCTATCTGTTCTTTGTTACCCTTCCTCTCTTTATGCCTTCCTTTTGATTATTTTTTTATGTCTCTATTTTGTGTCCTTTTTTGACTTATTAGCTATAAGTCATTGTTTTCTTTTAAAGTGAGCTCTTTAGAGTATACATTCTTAAATTACCACTTTATAGCTTCAGGTAATATTATACCATTTTGCAGGTATTATGAGATCCTGACAATAGTGCTATTCCATTTCTCATTCCCATCTTTAGTGGTGTCATTTTCATACATTTATTTCTACATTTGTTGTGAATTTAAAAATAGATTGCTATTATTTTTGCTTTGAGCACTATATTATTTTTAAAGAGATGAAAAATAAGAATGAATATTTAAATTTACTCTTATATGCCATTTCTAGTGCTTTACTTTTTATAAATCTAGATTTCAATCTAGTATTTTCCATCTGCTAAAAGGTTTCCTTTAAAATTTCATATAGTGCAAATCCCCTTTTGACAATTTCTTAATCTTTTGTGTATCTGAGAAACTCTTTATTTTACTTTTCTTTCTAAAAGATATTTTTGGTGGGTGTAGACATTCAGGTTTATAGTGTTGGGGTTTTTTCCCCCAGTAATTTAACAGACATTTCTCCATTATTTTCTATCTTGTACTGTTTCTGACAAAATGTCTGCTCTCCCTCTGTACATAATATGGCTTTCTTCTCTGCCTACTTTTAAGATTTTCTTTTCAATCAGTTTGATTATGATGTACGTTAGTGCAGTTTTCCCTGTGTTTTTGTGAAGTTAATTGTGCTTCTTTTATCTGTAGGTTTATACTATTCCTCTAAATTAGAAATTCTTCAAATGTTTTTTCCATTACTTCTCTCTCTTCTTTTCTCTGTAGATTCCAATTACATGCATATTAAACAGATTTAAATTGCCCCACAGCTCACTGATGCTCTGATATTTTTTTTAGTCCTTTTGTCTCTTTCTGTTTTATTTTGGATAGTTTGTATTGCTATTTTTTCAAGTTCATTAATCTTTTCTTTTGCAGTATCTAATTTGCTAGTAATTTCATTCAGTGTATTTTTCAACTCTGAAATTGTAGTATTCTTTTCTAGAGGTTTGGTTTGTAACGCTTTAATTTGTCATGTTTCCACTTCACATACTCAATTTTTCTTATACTTTAATAAACATATGAACATAGTTATAATAGTTGTTTTAATGGCTTTGTCTACTAATTTTATGATCTATATTATTTCTGGGTCTGTTTCTATTGATTGATTTTTCTCCTCATTATGGACAACTATTTTCCTGCTTCTTTTCATGCCTGGTAATTTTTGATTAGATGTCAGATATTGTGAATATTGTCTTCTGGCTTCTGGATGCTTTTTTAGTCCCAAAAATGTCACTGAACTATTTTTCTACGTTGTAGTTACGTTTCTTGGAAATAGTTTGATCCTTTTCCAATTTAAGTTTTGTTAATTCATATCAGAGCTGACTTTATCATAGCGCTAATTTTGCCCCATTCTTGAGGTGCTAACCTTCTGAATATTCCACCTCACATCTGTCAATAGTTTACTTCCTTTATCTCAGAGATCATTGTCCTGGGTGCTTGTCAAGACTTTTCTACCATGGCTGGTGCAAATAAATTCTGCTCTTAGCCCTCTGTGTTTCCTGGAGATTGTTCACTCTAATTGTTATGCTGTTCATTCTCCAATGTCAAGTAGTTTCCTCACACATATATACCGATTAGTACTCAGGTGAAGGCTCATGGAACTTTCTGTAGATTTCTGGATCTCTCTCTCACTCTCTCTCTCCAGTTATCTCCTCTTCAGTACTTTGGTCTTTGAACTCTAGCTACCTTGGTCTCTGTAGACTCCATATTCACTCTGTGTGCTCAGCTCAGAGTCACGCAGATCCCACGTAATTTGCTCCTCCCTGTATTGTGGCCTGAAAACTCTTTCTCCAGACAGTAAGCTGAGCAATTACAGGACTTACCTGGTTTCCCTCCTTTCTGAGATAATTATCCTGGTTACCTGATATCTAATGCCTTAAAATTGCTATTTCATATATTTAGCTCAGCATTTTATTTCAGGCAGGAAGGAAAATATTTTCCAAAAAATTAACTCATAATATCGTAATGAATTAGTTTATATTTTCATGATTTTTTCTTAATTTATTTTTATGAATTATTTTAAACAAGAAAAGTAGCAGTATGGATTAAATTTATAAAAGATACTTCTAAAACATTTTGAATTTGTAGTGGCGGTTGGAGAGACAGAGAAAAAGCAGTCTTTTTTGATATTTTAAGATAACTTTATTCCAGTTAATTATTTCCAAAATAACAAATGAACAAATTATATACATATATACCTCTAGGCTATCTTGCCTGTGAACTATGTATTAGAACATAGCTTTTCGAGTAAGGAATTTTGGGGCAGGCTGCTTTCTGAGGCATTGCCAAATAACTGCCTAAAGGGTTAAATGCTCTTTTAGTGGGCCTGTTGATTGAACTGTGGATTTTTGTTGTCTGTTATCATTAGTTCTTCTACAGTTTAGCAAAATGGTTTACAGGCTGCATCCAGAGAAAGTAAAAGTAAACATGTTACTGAGTACATTTCTGCTGCCATTTTGAAGGCTTTTATTAAAACCTTATGGTTGCAGTTCTGCAGAGGAATTCTCTGTAGACTTTCCTCAAGATCTTTCATAAAAATCTAATACCATTCACTAAAAAGTATGCAAGTTTATACCAAAGACCTATTCTACTTTTTGGGTGTGAATGAAGCATTATTTGGAAATGATTAAAATCACTATCTGGTCCAATGAAATGCCAAACATACATAATTTTCCACAAAAGCAAAGGATAAGAAGTTCAAAATACTTTTGCTATCATCACGTTAATGGCAATATGTTAAAAACATTTAGTAGCGTGAAACAGTTAACTATTAGCAAATACTGACATATGACAAATTTTGCAGTAGCCATTAACCCTTGTATTTTCTGAATGCCATAGAACATTTTAATTACACAAATCTCTATCATCTTTAACATTACTGGTGTAGTTCAACGCAAACATTCTATTTAACCCCCCAAAAAATACAATCATTTTCATAATATTTCTAAGAATTAGAGATCATGTACAGTATTCAAAAAATAAATATAAATTTTGGTATTGCTTTACTTTAATGGCACATGAATTAAAACTGCATTATAACGAAATTGCCACTGAACATCCCCATTAATATCAAATGAATTCATTATGACCAGTACAGTTACAATGAATACTAAATGAATTAATAATAATGAACCATTTAAAGTGTTGCCTAATTGTTTTATTTCATTTTTATGTATATTTTGGTCCTATTTTAACTGTTAGGTTAATAGAGAATGACATTAAATAATCCATTTTCTTGCCTAATATTGGATAATGTGTTCACACTGTTTTCTGATAATCTCTGTATTAACCCTTTTGTTTTACCTCAACCTTTCTACCTGTTACCTCCTTATGTGATAGTGCCACAGGAGCTAGACTAGCAAATATAAGCTTTAACTTGATATCAAAAAGAAAACATTAAGATAAAAGCAACATTGTGACCAAGACATCTTTTATAATATGCCTGAGTGAGGCCGACAGGTGCCTAAAAACTTGGTCTGTTAAGTTCTCTGTTCAGACGATGCAAATAAAAAAACAATGAACAACATAAGATTTTACTCCTCTTTGTTATTGTCAGTTTTTCTATCTCTGCCTATAGACCGTCATGCAGGAATAATTAAGTGAGAGGATGACTTGCATAAAAGTTTTTCAGCTTTAAGAAAAAGAAAGGCTTGATCTATTTAATTATTATTTACAATCAAAAAGTTTTAAATCTTGATTAATCACTTGCTTTTATTTAGAAGGCTGTTAAATCCACTAAATATTATCA
Organism: Equus caballus; assembly: GCF_041296265.1. Lineage (NCBI taxonomy): Eukaryota > Metazoa > Chordata > Mammalia > Perissodactyla > Equidae > Equus > Equus caballus. Next base: position 91,557,044 of record NC_091697.1, on the reverse strand, counting down.
ACTGCTTTGTCACTGAGTGTCACTGTGTTGGTGGTTTAGGCACTCCTCCCTATGTCTCAGGTCCCCAGTCTCCTCTCCTCCCAAGCATTATTCAGATCTTTAACTTTTCATCAGAGAAATGCCTTTCATGTCCACAACTTCCTCTAAAAGAACAATGGCCATAGATTGTATTCAGTCCTCAGAAATGTTTTGATCAATCTTCACACGATTAACTTTTAAATAAGTCAACATTAACAACGTGAAGATTCACTTAAGAATCTAGATTTCTGGCTTGTTTTGATAAATAGGAATCTCTGTTAATACGTCCTCTATAATTCTCTATGTTAATGATTGAATGGAATGGAATAGAAGCTGCACTCTTTAAATAAAGTATTAGTTTTCTAATTGACCACATGCCCCTTCACCGATACCAGCTAATTCATTTATGGGACCCACATGGCCTTCATATATATTTAGGTTATGAGCCAGAATGATAGAATTTGAGATTTTTCGCAAATCTCCCCTTATCATCCCCCACAGTGCTTGAGATTCACTTGGTAAGAAGCATGTTTGTGGGTAAAGTATGTCCAGTGCACCTTTAAGGACCATGAGCAGAATCACACAGGCAGAGCGTATACAGTCATGGAGGCTTACGTCGTGGATATCATAGCACTCCAACAAAGCCCTGAAGACATGGGGACTAAGCAAGTGGTTTTAGATATGGATTTTCAGAGGCATCCCCATCTAAAGGCTGCAAAGAGACATCCTGAGCCCTCATCTTGAGGATGATATAGGAGAACAATGGACATTGCTTTGGGGTGCTAGACTCAGAAGAAGGGTGTCTGGCAGAGAATAAAAGGTACCACCGTGGAGGATATTTTTAAGAAGTCAAATGTGTTCACTGAGCCTCTGATTCACTTACATTCAACATCATTTGTCCCAGCAGCCCTTTAATGTTTTGTTATCAGCGTTAGAAAATTGTTTCCTTAAAAGGAAAGCTCTCTCTTTGGAGCACTTATTGTGGAAAATCACAAATTCATTCTGACTCTCAGAAATGATGGATTTCAAAGGGATGCTAAAATGGAGAATACATACTTACTCTACATCAATTAAATATTGTTTGCTGTTATTTATTATATTTTTATAGGTGATATAGTAACTAAATTACTAAGAAGTCGGCCTCAATTTTACCATGGTGTAATAATTTAGTGAAAGCTTATAAGAAGATTTACTCTGTGTCCTTGGGTGCTTGCTATTATTTGGAATTTGAGTGGAAGTCTCTTCAGAGTCGTGACTAAAATCTTTCATTCTATACTATTAAAGAATGTTGAATGAGGCAAGGGAGGCTTTCATATAACTATCTGAGAATCATGGAGGATGATAACTTTGCTTCTATGATTAGGTATCAATAATGATTATGATAATATTCTTCCCTGGTCTTTATGTTTTTGAGACTTTACGGAAGGGTTATGGAATCAAATTTGCCTAATGCAGCTGTCATTTTTATATTTGCTTTGGTGAAAGTCTACTTAAAAGAAGTAAAACTGGCCTTAGGCCAGGACTGTTTCCTCCCCACCCCCTTTACTGAGAGAAATTATCCAGTGAATTTCAGATTGACTACATTTTTTTTATGAAGTCCTTTCTCTTTTGGGAGACTAAATTTTTTTTTTTTTTAGACTTCCCCAACCCGTCTTTCCAACCTAAACTGAGGAAGAGATCTTTGAAAAACCTTTCATCAAAGGGATGGTTGCCCAAACCCTGCGTACTCTATCTCAGAACTTTTCATCATGGAGGTTTTGAGACTGTTTGGTGCCATCTGTGCCTCGATTTTCCTTTCTTCTGATTTTTCTTTTTTTTTTCTTTTTCTTTTTTTTTTTTTTTTTGAGCTGAGGTGCCAGCCGAGCCAGCCTGTGCCTCTGTTTTCTGCCAAAAGAAAAAAAAGAGCGAGAGAGAGAAATATCATGAACACTAAAATAAGCTTTTTTTTCAGTGTTTCTGGTACAAGCACTGTACATTTCTACTGAGTTTTCTATAAGAATCTGTTTTTATCATCCTTAACAATTGAATACCCACAAGAAAACTTGCGGTCTATTAGCAGAAAACAGAGGCCCTGGCAAGCTACAGAGCAGCACAATCCTACAGTTGGGAAGCTGGGCAGGAACCCAAGTTTGTCCATGCCTGAGAACAACACTGTCTGCTAAAATTACAGTTTTCCCTTTTCACAAACCTCAAAGTTGTGAAACTTTACTAACTTTAAGAAAAGAACAGTTGGCCATACAAAAGATACACTTCCAAATCCATCGAACAACTTACTTATACTTGCAAATGAACCACTTGGAGTGAGTCTTAAAATGTATTTGTTCCAATTATTCTGCTAAGGTAGCAAGCAGAAAGGAATCATTTTCTATGTATACTGTGAATAAGAGACTCCAAATGTTGGTTCCAAAGAAAGCATTTGACCAATAGTTGGTAAGTGGGAGTGTAAGAAAGAGTGCTGTAGAAATGATAGCCACATTTTCAAAAGCAAAGTGTGTTTTTGCAGTTCCTATATGCTCAGGATGATATAATGAAATCAAATTGGAAAAGAGTCTTTTTTTTTTTTAACTCTGATGCTCCCTATTTTCATGGATTTTTGTATGGACAAATATTGGTAATGAAACATTATCACGTCACTCATCAGATCAGATACATCAATGGAAGAAAGACACAGGTCAATATCAGCTGATACTCTATCAATAAATTGAGTTACACTGCAGAAAGTTTTTAGCAAATCTGAGCCAGTTATTAAATATTTAAATCGGTCAAGCTCCAATCAGGTGACTGAAGTCACCCTGGTTATTTGAATAGGGAAAATTTAACATAAAGGATTGTTTACTGGTAGAAAGTGGTTAGTGGTAGAAAGTGGACTCCTTGGAGTCCAGAAGTGACAGATTCAAAAGGGCAGTTACTGCCTCCAGGTTGAGGAAGAAAGGACAAGAAAGGAGCTAAGGACTAGGGGAATCCTTCATCACGTGGGTGAGCTCTCATAGGAAGATGCAGCTTGCCGCTGGCAGCACACCTTTTCATAGGATGGGGGCTGGCTGTGGTGTGTAGAAACAGTGCACTGTTGCCTGAGTGTGTGGGAGGCCAGAGTTGGAAGCAGCTACAGGTAAGGAGAGGGTAGCCCAGGGTCTAGCTGCAACTGTTGTGCGCAGGCAGCAGGTTTCCCAGGCTGAATCATAGTAACTGAGGGTCAGACCTGAAAGAGAAATGTCTTCTTGCCGCTATTGTTTTGCTCAGTCAGTATAGAATAGACTGATTAGTTTGGCCTCCTGGCCTTAGGGAAGAGTGGCAAATGTTCATGAAATATAACATGAAAATTAAAACTCTGTGTGTGGGGGCCGACCCTGTGGCCAAGTGGTCATGTTCACGTGCTCTGCTTTGGCAGCCCAGGGTTTCCCCATTAGGATCCTGGGTGTGGACATGGCACCGCTCATCAGGCCATGTTGAGGCGGTGTCCCACATCCTACAACTAGAAGGACCCACACCTAAAATATACAACTATGTACTGGGGGGATTTGGGGAGACAAAGCAATTAAAAAAAAAAATAATATTCAGGGGCTGGCCCCGTGGCCGAGCGGTTAAGTTCGCGCACTCCGCAGCAGGCGGCCCAGTGTTTCGTTGGTTCGAATCCTGGGCGCTGACATGGCACTGCTCATCAGACCATGCTGAGGCGGCATCCCACATGCCACAACTAGAAGAACCCACAACGAAGAATACACAACTATGTACCTGGGGGCTTTGGGGAGAAAAAGGAAAAAATAAAAAAATCTTAAAAAAAAAAAAAAAAATAAGATTGGCAACAGTTGTTAGCTGAGGTGCCAGTCTTTAAAAACAACAACAAAAACCTCTATGTGCCACAGTGATGACAAAAACACCAAAATCTTACTACGAATAATTCAAAGATTTTTTTCAGAATGCATTTTGCTAGCAATTTATGCCTTATAATCAGAAATATACTTTCTAATATACAGAATATTCTAAATTAATCATGTTATTTTGTTTGTTTTTAACGTAGAATTAAGAAAATCACTTATCACTTGCTTTCTTTAAATTAAATTACTGCCAAGGAAGGTTTGAGGGTTTCACTCTTCATTTAAACTACCCCAATTTCCTTTTACCCTTCAACAAACTCTTATTACATACAACTAATTTTCAAACTTCTACATAGATATATTCATTGAGATAATCACTCTAGTTGTGGCCTAAATAAATGAGGACCTTTGAAATAACGTTTTTGTCAGATTTATTGTTACAACATGCCACAGGCTATATGAAAATAGATAATTCTCTAAACAAAAGATTTTCAGTCTGTGAGTTGACCCATTTATTTCCAGCAAGATTAAAACAACCAAATTTCAGTATAACTGAATAACTCATTTAATAAACACATATTGAGTGTCTATTATCAATAAAGTGCTTTATGAGACTCTATGAGACAGAAATAAGAGTCTTAGGAACTTCTAATTAATGGGTGAAGAATTTAGATATAATGGATATTAATCAGTATCAGACATATTTAATCTATTAACATAAATTCTATACTGAAGATTTTAATTCTGATTCTAATGTTTATTAGAAGTGCTAGATCCTACCTGTCATGTATCCAGGCATTATCCATTGTGCAGTTCTAGAATTTGTGTCTGTTAAGGATCTTATTCTGAATTAGGCCCCAGTGAGTATTCTTTTGTTAATTGCTTTTTCTTCTATGTTTTAAGTTTGAAGATAAAAGGCGCAACCCACCTTGGCATTGAAAAGATTCACAAAATCATGTCTACTGCTCTCAGGACGGGCTGTTCACCATTCGTATGTTAGTGGATCTTCTGAGTTGATACTATTACTGACATTTGTATTCTGAGCAACTATTCAAACACGAAATATCCAAATATTTTTATAAGCTTTCTTCTACTTTTCTTTGTAAATCTATGCCAGGCAGAATCCCCATCTTCCTGAGCTAAAGATAAATCAATTTCTTCCCCCTACCGACAAGCTAGAGTCAGTCACATCATTCAGTTTTACCAAATATATTTCTTCATAAATCCGAGTTAAACCAAGGTTCTTATAAAAATTTAGAATAAATAAACTATTGAACACTTTCCAATATTTCTGTCAGTATTAAAATTAAGTTCGTTTGTATATTTTTCATTACTTCATAGTATTTTTGCACAATATTTTAAAAATGTGAGAACTAAACTGATTTTTCCATTACAATTAAGAAAGAATAGTTAAAGGAGAATCAAAGTAATTAAATAAACTAGCTGTTGTTTTCTAGAAAGATTCAAGAACCTGATATGTTTCTCTGCAATGTTGGAATAGCATGTAATATAAGGGCACTATCTTCAGTATTAGAAGGAAAATTTATGTTATTTCACCTTCCACAATTGCTCTGTCTATATACTAGGGTAAATATAGAAAAAACAAAAATAATCATCACCATAGAGCTTTATTGTTTATATACGTATTGTGTGGTTCATATCACTGTCTTTCTGGTTCATCAAAGAAAACACATAGTAGATTCAACAGACATTTATTGGATGCCCACTATGCGCAGAATGCTCTAAGAGATGCCAGGGATATATGAAGGAAGCAGACAAAGATCTTGATCTTGAGGAGCCCATCCCTTGGGGAGGTAATCATGCAAATTATCACAATGAAATGAACTGTGTGTCTGTCACCAAGAACTGAGCCTGCCTATCCAACGCTATAATGCCTGATGCTATGAAGGTTAGCAAGGAGAATAAGGAACCATGTGGGGAACTCAGGACAGGCTGAATGTCGTATGTGAATGTGATTTCAAAAGAAGGTAGAAAGATGCTTGATATATTGTCCCAGGAAAGAAGAGTTGGGGAAAGCAGAAGAAGCAGAATAGCTCAGAATCTGGTGGCAGGGGAGGTGTAAACACAACGTTGCATAAGTATAGCTTTGGGACACATTGGAATTGGCCTTAGTCTGTGGTGGACACTGGGGAGCTTCTTTTACAAAGCCCAATGCTTTTGAGATTCAGCCACATTGTACACATCAGTAGTTTGTTCCTTTATATTTCTGAGTACTCTTTTATTGTATAGATATACCATTAATTATCAGTTCGTGGGCATTTTCATTGTTTCCAGTTTTGTAAGAAAGCTAGTATGAATATTTTCTTACAAGTCTTTATGTAGAAATGTGTTTTCATTTCTTTTGGGAAATACCAGAGAGTAGAGTGGAGAGATCATCTAGTAACTATATGAGTAACTTTATAAGAAAGTACCAAACTGTTTTTCAAGATGACTATCTAAATTTGCATTCTCCCAGCAAGGTATGAGAGTTCTTATTGTTCTGTATTTTTGCCAACACTTGGTATTGTGCATCTTTTCAGTTTTAGTAATTCAAGTACAGTGGCGTTTTACTATAGTTTTAGTTGCATTTTCCTGATGATGTGTAATGCTGGATACCTTTACATGTGCTTATTGGCCACCTGCATATCTTCTTTGTAAACTGTATTTCCCTTGTGAAATGTGTCTTCAAATATTTTGCCCATTTTTAAAATAGGGTTGTTGGTTTTATTTTTTTGAGTTGCAAAAGTTTATATATTCTGAATACAAGTCCTTTCACGTATGTATTTCATAAACCTATTCTCCTAGTTTGTGGTGTCTTTCCATTTTCTGAACAGTGTAACGGGACTTTTTTGGCGAAATATATTAATATGTGTTTTTCATTTTTGCATTTCTTAGTGCTTAGTGTCCATCCTATTCTGTAAGAGGCACTCGTCATCTCAGGTAAGATTAGTTTTTTTTACAGCAGAAATGGAAAATAAAGATGGAGTCAGTATTTAACTTTTTATATCTGAAAGAAAATTATGTGAGTCTGTAGAAAAACAATAGTTTTGAAAACCTGGATTTATCAAAAGAAAAGTCTTTCCTAGACTCTTTTTAACTTCTATGAACTCACCAAAAACTTATCCTGGCTATTATATGATATAAACTCAAAATTATGGATAAGATTCTCCCTTCTTTCTATGATATATAAAGTCTGGTGAACTTGAGAATATGAATAATTTGACACAGGGTAAGTCTAAGCCAGGAAGAAAGAGAAGTCAGGGGGCCCACACCTATAGTCTTGTGCAAACCATGGGAAGAGAGTCTGGGAAAGCATGCCAACAAACAAAAGCATCCTGATGTCCTATCCAGACTGAAGTCCTGAGGACACCAAGGTAGAGATGACAGCAATAATTACTGGAGCTTTTGCCATTTTTCCCAATCAGGATTCTGGCAGGCACCATCTCACTGATTGCCCGGTCCCAACCTAAGACAGTTAGAGTAGAAACTGCAACAGTAGAAACAGTGTGACTGCTTGGAGAGGGTGAACAAGAACCCCAAGTAGAATTCCAAACATCCTTCTGTTCCTTTAGGTTATGAAAATATCTTAGGAATTCTTATGTGTTTTTGGAGTTGGGATGGAGATCAGATGTCAGGAATGCAGCTGAGATTGGACAAGGGCTGCCAAAGCTCCAAGGTGGGCCATTCAGACCTGAGAACAATTGGATTCATGGAAAAGGAGTGTTGGGACTGGGTCCAGCCCACATAAGGCGATGGCCAAACTGTTCAGGAGAACCTGGTGCAGAGAACACTCTCCCACTAGCTGCAGCAGAAGCAGAGGATTGTAGGTCTCCCAGGAATGCTACCAGCCTGAAATCACCTCAGATGTCATCAATACAGTGACTAGCTCAGTCATTCACTCTGCAATCTAGACCATCAGAGAACAGAAGATACCCATAAGCGCCTGTAAAGTCCTTGCCTACAACCACCATGGCATCTATATCCTCAGCTATCATCTTAGAGAGAAGTAAAGGGATGTGGAGGAAACATGGCAGATCGAGCACTTGTCTGAAAGACTCTGAGTCATCAAAATGTGACCAAGGCCAAGGCAGGGATGTGCTTAGTACTCCTACCACCTCAACGTTACTTAGGAGATTTAGTAAGCACAGGATAAAGATTAAATTCATAATAGGCTCTGATGGTTTGCTGGATAATTTCTGAACTCTCCATGTTTTCTTGGACTGTATAGGCAGTCTATGACTGAATTTTTAGCTCTTGAATTTTAATGATTGGGAATAAACCGGACACAAAAGTATAAAGAACAGCTCTCTGAGCTTCCTCTCTCCTGATGGCTAGTCTTTCTCTTGTAATATATTGCCTTCTGCTTCACACGTCCAGCTTTCAAGACAAATTTTCAATTCTTACTTCAGTCTCTCCTTATCAGGAAGAGGGGGCTGAGGGGTGGGACTGACTCACTGCAACTCTCACAGTGATCTGAAGCACCTCTGACTCCTTTGCTCGGCCCGGCCCACCCTCCCCATCGCTGGTGATTTCATCCCTTCCCAATGTCAAGTTTCTTCTACCACTCCCTGTGCACATCTGAATCCAGACTATGGATGTGGGTCAAGATCCATCCCTATTCATCTGAGATGATGCCTTGCCTTCTGTTTAAATATTTCTTAACGTTTTTATAACATCTTACAACATTTATGAAGTTTCCCCAAAGAGAATATTTGCTGAAAGCCCAGAGGGGACCATCAGGCTCCTACCAGAATCTGGGTCTCGCCAAGTTAAGCTAGTCTGTTACTGTTTTCTTTTGGTCTGTTCCCATCTCTCCTCGTCAACAACAGGAAATTGGATTGTAGTCCAAGCCCAGGGAAAGCTAACGCTGAGAAGTCTGGAGTGAGGTCAATTGATAAAAACACACCTCAGGAATAAAATAGTACTGAACAGCAACTACTTCTCTTCCCTTCCAACATGGGGAATCCCCTCTTATACACCTGTAATGCTTAACACAGAACACCGTACTGAGCAGATGTGCCTTCAGTAAAGTCTTCCTTCCCAGAGCAAGCATTTCTAAACACCTAGATTGAGTTTCCTGGCAAGCATTCATGCAAGTAAATATATCAAGCTTACTTTCATTGCTGTGAAAGACTATGGGGAGACCCGCTAATGGTAGGGTATTATCTTCTGATAACCACACTATTTACACTTATCATCCAGAAAGGCAGAGAACCAGACTGTTCCATTAAGCTGTCAGTCAGAACTTATGAAGAAGCACAGATTGTATGTTACAAGTTTAAATGTTAGAAGGCATGAAAATTACAGGATTTTGGGAATGCTAGTCATTCTTTTGCTTGAAAAAGAAAGAACATTCAAGATTTTTTTTTCTGAAGTCTTGAATATAGCAGGCTCCCTCAGGCTCTTCATTTTTGTGCTTTTACAGTCATATCTCCAGAAAAAGAGATATAGCTTGATCTCTTGCCTTTCTATAGCACTTTACAGTTTATAGGGCACTTGTATGTACATTACCTGCCTTATAAATGATATTCTCTGCAAAATATTTCCTCATCTCAGAACTGAAAATTCTAAAAATGGTTCTTAGAAGATTATTGGTTGACTTTCAGAATAACAAGTAAATTTGCCATTTTTATACTATCGCAAAAACATTGTGAATGTTTTTCATGCCTATTTGTATGTCTTTATTTTAAAAAGAGCTGGAGTATTATAGATATTACTATTAACCACTAACTTTTGGACAAAAACAAGTTAATGTAGCAATAGGTTTTATTTGGTGAGGCGTTTCTATCCTTCATTATTTATAATTTTATTAGGAAAATATGTGCTAATGCAAACAATTTTCTTATATGAATAAAACATAAGGCAGAGTAGTAATTAATATAAAAGGATCCAACAGCACATAAAGGTGGTTAATATATCTACCACTTCATATATCAACGCCAGTTATATTTCCTTGGAAGACACTAAAGATTGAAAATCAAGCATGCTAATTAATTAGTTTAATTCTCAGTTAACTTGAAGGTTGCATATAAAAAGGAAATCAGGTTGACTGTGAGCAAGGAGAATGAATAGTTCAGATAAAAAAGATCGAGAGGAGAAAGCATACAGGAAGGAAAGAGAAAACGTGTTAGCTTGCTTAGCAGCAAAAAAGGTCTCTGTTAATGACTCAAAGTGGAACAATTTCTTCTACTCCATCACTGTACGTGGTGAAAGTTGGAGAGCAGAATTAGTTACATATGAAAGAGGCTGTAGTCTATCTACATATAGACTTTCATAGAAAAAAAGTGAATATCGGGTATGATGGAGAGGAAAAGGAGATTTAGAGGAGTGTTCAAAGCTAATTTCTCTGTGGCACTGCTATCTATTTGAATAGATATTATAGCGAGAGTCTTTTGGATGTATGGAAATGGGGCTTACTGGTTTATTTAAAAGAGGAGGATGCAGATATTGTCACAAAAAGGCCAGAGATCCAATGGAAAGGACAAGCAATATAGCAAGGCCAGGAATCACCATACCTGGGACTGGGCTTGGGGCCCTGTGATGGACTCAGTGCAGGAGTTTGTGGATCATCACCCTAATGCTTCTTCTTCAAGGATGATGTCTAGCTATACCCTCACTGTTTTCCTCTAGATGTCTTCTCTTCCCCACACCAAGTGGTTTCTTTTCCCTTTAATCCAAATGCTTTCTCTAACTCATGGCTTCAGTTTCCTCTTAGTTTTATCTTATTCATAGACCATCCTGACCTGTACTTTGTGTATTTGTGGGAAGCCATTCTTCAGCTCTCTTTTGCAAACTGCCCAATTAGCCTGCCTGATCAACTCATACAACCTGTTGGCCTAAGCAGCTGTGACTCAGGAAAGAGTGAGGTCGAGTGGCTGGCTTGGCCTGCTCCTCCAGAAAGGGCTGAGAGTGGGGCAGTTTTCCTTAGAAAGGGCGATTGTTACGAGATGTGTCAAGATGAACAAATCTAGGAAAACAGTCATACCTGAAAACACTATTGGCGTCCTTATTTGCCTGTCATATCTAAAATTCTGCTAATATCTCTTATGGTATTCCTCTAAGCTTTATATGTCCACATAACAGTCTTGTCACCTCAAGGAATAGGGCCATTATATTCTTGTTTGTATCAAGAACTTGGAAATATAAGAAAATACTCATATGGATGAATGAATAAATAGACAGATGAATGAATTTTTTCCACACTCTTGTCCAATAGGTTGATTAATAATAGTGCTTAGCATTCAACAATCTTCTTCAAAGCTCTGACTTTATGTGGTTGTTCCTTCACAATGCTCCAAATTGTATACCGTGTATTCCTTTTCTTGGGTATTCTGTTGTCATTTCTCTCATGTAACTTACTGATGTTAATTAGCAAAACTTGTTTCTAGTTAGGTTGCCTGTGTTCCAATTCATTGTTTTCGGTCATTTGAATGCTGTACAAACTGTGTCAGCATTTTTAGCTGTATCATCTCCAATTCTTATAGACAGGTGGAGTTGAGGACCTCTGCCACCCAAGGAGGACTTTTTAAAAATTTGGTGAGAAACTTGTTTTACTGCTTTTTGGCATTGCGTATGTACAACTTCTTGAATAACGTGGGTAATCACGTTTTTTCTTCTTCGTAGTGAGTCACAGCATCAGTGATATAGCATATAGTTTATACCCACTCTCCGTACCATATTGCCAGCTCAATTGTTTGGCAGTCTTCTCTTTTGGGGGCAGTTTACCTAATTATCATTTAATTGTGCCATACTAAACCACTGAGTTGCTCATGATCTCTTGCATGCCTTGCAAATGAAAAAATGAGGTATTAACATAGTATACTTTTTGGAGCATATCCTAAGAACTTTTAATAATGTTGTAAAGTGAAAATAATTTGGGGAGGATACAATTCATATGTTGGAATTTAGACAAATAAATAGAAATATTGCAGGGAACTAAACTTTTATATTTAAAGGCTGCTACTCTGAAGTAGACCTTTGTGTTCAGTGGTTTACCTTTTTCTTCATAAGGTAGTCTGAGTTCTGCTTTATAGTCAAAATTCTGTCGTGGTAAAATCATTCCAACTTTCAATAGCTAAGTAAATTAGTTAACCAAGTGATTATTGACTGGGAATAAAATTTGGGGCAATTTTCAAAAGTTAAGTCTTTTGGAAGATACTAGCATTTAAAAAATGCTATAAATCACATGACTTGTGAAACTCTTAGTAACATGAATTTAAAAAAAGTCGAATCATGATTGTAATGCATAAACCACACTAAAACTAAAGAAAGCTATGAGTTGGCCATTACAAGTTTCGACTTCTGTTTCACGCCATATTAAACTCACACTTTTGCATCCAGCTTCAAAGTTCTTGGAAATTGATAGGAGAGTCAATATGTCTTTTATTCTTCCAAAGCAAGTTGTCACATATCTTTCTGTTTCCTATGATGAGTCAAGGCAGGAGCTGAAGATAAACTCAAAATTATTTTTTCTCCATGCTACAGTATATGAAGCCAGAGATTCTTTGTGTAGTAGGCACATTATATGTCATTTAAAAACTGGTGTACCCCATGTTTTATCCCAGGAAATTATCAAACACAGATATAGCCATGAAGCTAATATTATGGGTGAATAATAGGAAGAGGTTTGCCATCCCTTCCCTGGACTGTTGCTCCAAACAAACACTAAATCAACAGCGTGAACAATCTCAATAAAATGTCATAAGCGGTGTGAATAACCTATAGGCTTATTTGAAATGAGATTAAGTCTGTCACACACTAAATTTACCTCTCTAAGGTTTGAACTGAATGTTTAAACAAAAATAATTTGACATTAGAGTAAATAGTGTAAGGGAACAATTGAGTCACTCAGTTAAAGGAGGCATCTTTCTAAGTTTTAGCTTTTGGAAAACAGGCCTCATTGCATAAGGTTCTAACTGACAAATGTTTATTCAAAACCTACTCTCTGCAATGCACAAGGAAAGTGTTAATAGAGAAGATAAATAACTATAAAACAGTGTAACTAGAATCTAAATGCATGAAAATAATTAATTTACCGGACAGTAAATAAATAACCTTTCTAACCTGCCAACTATAAAATTCAATGAGAACGAACACATGCTGAATTGTGAGTCACTTAGTTGTCATATATAGATAGCTGTGTTGCACACATAGGATTAAAACCACTCAATGTAGACTTCCACCATTCACGTAGCAATGATACAAAAGAAAGCAATTTGAAATTATTTTAATTATAGAAGCTCATGTTGCCAAAATTTGGAGATATATATGTACATATATTTACATATTTAAATACGTATATATTTAAGTCAAGTTAATTGGAGATACTATTCTTCAAATATAAGAAAATAGCGTAATAAGGAAATTATGTGATTCACCTTTTTTAACGTCTTTTCTGTGAACCTGTGCCTCCTCACTGGCTTGTTGTGAAATGTGCATAGAGCCAAGAACAGTGCCTGACGTGCTTTATTCTCAACAAAGGTAACTGTTACTACAAGTCGTCTCTTCCTCTTGTATAAGTTTACTGATGTCCTTTTATATATTCAAATGGGTGAGTGTTTCAATCTCCTATAAGTTATAGATATTAAATTCTTCTTTACATTTTCTTCTAGTTTATTCTCTTTTCTTTTTTTTTCTGAGGACGAGTCGCCCTGAGCTAACGCCTGTTGCCAATCTTCATCTATTTCATATGAGAACTTCTGTCACAGCAAGGCCATGGATAGATGAGTAGTGTAGGTCTGTGTCCAGGAACCAAACTCGGGCTGCCAGAGCGGAGCACGCCAAGCTTAACCACTAGGCTGCTGGGGCTGACCCTCTCCTAGTTTATTATTAAGAACTGATTGGAGTTATGAAACCAAAGAATGCATACATAGGCAAAGCAAAAGTGGAAAGTTCAGAAACTGGGACAATCTATTAATATGATGTGGATATCTTTTTCCTTTATTCTTACTTTTGGAACAGGATAAAATTATCTCTATTAGATGCCTTAACTATTTTCTTTTCTTTGATTATCATACCACAGAGTTGTGGTAATAACCAATCGTCGAGCAAGAATATTTTATTATTATTTACCAATGTCTTTGGTACAAATGAGTTATGGTCATGTATAACTTTAAACTAGATATGATTTTCTTCTAAGAGCAATTTATATTCTGTGTGTTGGACTTATGCTATATATCACATGTGATAAAATTTTTTTACTATTTTTTAGGAAAGAAGGGAAAATTATAAAAACAAAGTTTATATAGTGTTTATTTTACAAAGACGTCCTGAGATTGAAGTATTTGCAAACTAAGGTTTCACCACACTAATGATTTTATTATGTTCATATGCCAAGATAAACTCAGAAAAAACTAATCAATATTCATTACTAACTAGAAATGAAATTATTACATCAAAATTAACCAAAAGTTTGAGTAAATAGAGAGCTGAAGTTAATAAAAGGACAATGATTATATTAAAACACACTTTCTATGTATAAAAACTCTCAAATCTTCATTTTAGCAAATAAAATAAAGAGCCTTAATGTTATTGACTTTTCACATAATATATAATGTATATTTATATAATATATAAATATTTCGCCTGCTTTTAGATAAGGCTATAATTTTATATGTGCAAAATACAATTATTACTTTGAAGAACTTATTACATCTTAAACTATAGTGTTAAAAGATCAGAAATAACCAAAGTAAAACAAATGAATAACCAAAGTAGTAATTAGTAAAAGTTTATTGTTTTCACACCAAAAGGCAGTTTGCAAACCGGGAGCACTCAAACCAAAACATGGACTGAGGCTCAGGGGTACATTGTTATAAAACAGCTTATATAGTGAGAAAGCCATGACTGTTTATTCTTCACAGTGATTGGTTATGATACTAGAATTTTCTTAGGGAATTGGTCAGTGGTTATCTCATAACAACCTTGGGAAAGAGCTCAAGTTTTGCTTATGATTTCCAGAGGCATAAGCAAGAACTAACCCAGGTCAAGTTAGTCTTGCAAAACAAGCTAAATTAAGCTTTGCTTGTAAAGACTAAACCGATTTTGCCTACACAGGGAATTTTCAAGGTTGGGGTCTATTTGTTTCTGATTTTTAACAATAGGAACACATTTAAACCATTATTTCTCCAAAGACAACTTCACATTGCATTTATTCATCCAAACCTAAATAGTTTGATTTTAAATCAATAATTTATTTTAACAAAATAAGAATTTAAATTGTCTTCTGTACAGCTGCATTTCAGAATATAGTGCAGATGTAAGGAAACTTTAATTTTAGAATCTTTAATTTTCTACAAAGAACCTATTTTTCTATTATAATTTAAAGTTATCTTATTAATACATCACTTGATGAAAGTGAATTCCATTATTTAAGTTGCAAGTTTCCTGGAAAATGCATTTTTGAGACATTTCTAACAAGAACAACAACTACTGAGCCAGTAATTTCCTAATGCCTTAGAATTTTTATAGCAGCTATTTTACTGGTTTTTATAAATCTAGCTGATCAACTTTTCTTTGTGTAGTTTAAATGTATACTTGCGTAATTATTTACAATAGCCAAGACGTGGAACCAGCCTACATGCCCAGAAACTGATGACTGGATAAAGAAGATGTGGTATATATACACAATGGAATACTACTCAGCCATAAAAAAAGACGAAATTGGCCCATTCACAACAACGTGGATGGACCTCGAGGGCATTATGTTAAGCGAAATAAGTCAGTCAGAGAAAGACGATCTCTATATGACTCCACTCATAGGTGGAAATTAGTATATTGAGAAGGAGATCTGATCGGTGGTTACCAGGGAAAAGGGGGGGTGGGGGGAGGGTACGAAGGGGGAAGTGGTGTACCCACAACATGACTAACAAAAATGTACAACTGAAATCTCACAAGCTTGTAATCTATCATAACATTAATAAAAAAAATATATAAATAAAAAAAAATAAAAAAAAATAAAATCATAAAAAAAAATGTATACTTGCGTAATACAGATGTACACATTTATAATATTTAGGATCACTTTAGATTTTTTATTAATAAAAACATATGAAACAAAGTATACCCCCAAAACTTGGAAATACATATTAGAAAATTAATTAAAACAAAATAAATGGAATAAACCTGATGGCTCTGCTGTACTTTCAAAATAGGATTAAAATATGCTATTCTATACATGACAAAATCTAATTCTATTTAGAATTCTAACCTAGTGGATTAAACTCTTACAAGAAGATTCCTTTGATTTCAGGAAGGAAGTGTTAGTATGTCTGAAAAAATAAATTTTAGTTTTTCCTCCAAAAAATTCTAGGTATGTAGATGACTATCTAATCTAATTTAACAGGGATGATTTGACCTCAGTTTACCTAATTTTTTGGCTTCTCATGTAAATTCTTCAGACTTTCTTTCTTTCTATCATTGAAGCCACAATAATATTAAGAGAATTGGTAAAAACTAATCAGTGATTTGAGATTGTGTTTCAGAGGGCTGAGAGCACAGACTTTCCAGGATCCTTGCCGGGGAGCTATATTTGGCAAGCATTGTTGCCCAATGAAAATCTTCTCACTTATACTACACATTTTTTTTATTGTGTTTTGCATTCTAGATCTGTGATTTCTTTTTCCGTGAAATACTGTGCTGTTAGTAGCATAGTCATTGTTTATAGCATGGATTCAGCATTGTAATTTAAATTCTTTTGATAAGCCTCCAACCTGAGCTGGACTATCAGACTTCAAGAAACTCAGCCTGAAGATTTGGATGCAGATTCCGCATGTTAAAGGAGTTGTTTTGCCAGTTCCAAGGGGAATTCCTTTTTCTTAGAGGTAAACGAAGGGATTCTATATAGTAGATGTTAGCTGAGAAGAGATAAACATTTCAGTAGCATAGCAATGAGTCATCTGATTGCAGCTATGATGGGCAAAGTGGAATGTCTATTTCATTCCCTTTCTAATTTTGTGTCTTCCTCCTTAGCATATAAAAAGAAGAGAAAAACGTAAACTAGTATTCCTAGAGTAATCCTGTAATTATTTTGAATTATTTATCTTTTATGTTAATTGGTATATTTGCCAAGAAGAGATTGTAGAAATATAAATCAGAACCACTTTGCAGAATATGTATTTTCTTAGGATAGTCAGGATTGCAAAAAATATTGGATATGTTGTGCAGGGAGAGAGAAATGGAGAGGTGGTTTGAAGCTGAGAAGGGTCCCCTTCCAATCACCCCACCCCCTAGCGTACAGTCAAAGAAAGGAATAGCCCTTGACTATTTTCCCCTCTCCTTTGCAAGAAAATCTCTCTTTAGTTACACATTTCTTTTCCCCATGGTCAGGTTGGCTGCATCTCCAAACACTTGTAAGTGCTGTGTGTTCTGACATATCCTGAAGTCATGCATTAGCACCTTTTCATTCAGCAAAGGGTGAGAACAGATATCTTTTGGCAGCTGACAGCAGGGAGCAGGCAGAAGGAAGGGGAAGGAGGCTGGAGGACGGGGACACTGTGGTGGCCTGGCGGCTAGCAGGACTAATGCACCAGCTGTGAATAACCCCTTTTTTGCTTCCAGTCTACCCAACAGATGTCTCTCTGTCACTGTCATGTCCTCAAGTTATCCCAGGAAATGATTTACGCATTGCCACTGAGTCACCAATGTGGCAACTGAACCTCTTCACAGCTTCAAATTGTTGATGTGTGCACGGAGGGCCCTGTGCTTGTCCTGTACGCCTGTTGGAACTGGGACGGAGTGGGGAGGGGCTTGGAGGGAGGCACCAGAGAAAAACGTAGCAGGAGCCAGAGAGGATAATGAAATGTCAAGGTTACTTGTTTGGCCTGCAGAATTAAAAGGAAGGGCACATTAGTGTCGCCTCTATTCGGTCTTTTGGCTCTCTTAGGCTGAAGCAACCCCCTTGGCTCTGATAGATATAAATATCACTTTGAAAGATTAAAAAATGAAGAATGCAGTGATCTGTTTTGTATATATGCTTTATTCTGTGGAAAGAATGTTAATAAATATACTGTGAGCCTGCAAACTTTGCCAATATAAATAATGTAGCATTTCAAAGTCTGTCAGTAAATGTAATTGAATTTTTCAATGTAAAAATACAGTTCAGTTATAAATTGGAGTCATGCTTGACATTAGTTGGGCATTAGAAGATATTAATTAGATACTGCTCACTTCTTCTCTCTGGTTTCTTTATATTAAATGAAATTATCGGGAAAGAGGAATTTGCAAGCATGCAATTTAGAGATTTTTATTCTCAAAAACAAGCTGCCTGGTAATTTTTAGTGGAAGAATAAATGCTTTTTTCAAAAACCTTGTCAGTGAGCTGTCTAAAACACGCCCTTCCCAATATGAACACAATATGGAAAAGATAATCCATTTTAATACTTTGTAATGATAATAAGCTACAGTGAACAAGTAGCCTAGGGAAAAGATAGCAGTCACCTTTACACAGAAAGAGAATAGCAAGTAATTGTACATTTTTACACTAGGCTGATGACAACATTTCCTGTGACTTTGAACTTACTTTGGCTGTCACCATCCTGGCAAACATTCTGCATATCAATCAGACAGTTGTATTTCTTGCATGACATTTGCAGCATAAGGTAGAAATTTACTTATGTGATCGTTGTATGTAAGCAGATCGCTTATGTGTAAATAATTGTGTTTCTTCATGCTACAGATGCTGCATGTAGAACTAAGACCTTTTAGATCTCAAGACCACATGCAATTTTCATTTATTGTTAGTCTTGCTTAAATCTGTCTTTATCCTTCTTTGGCACGGTTCACCTCTGAGTGTGTAGTTTATGTGGTTGTGCAGTGGTGTGTGTATTTTGCAACAGTTAATTACTTGGACTGAGATTCCAGAAATAGCTTTAACAGTGTTTGAATCCTATTTTCCTTAAAGTTTTGTCATGTTGATTTTTTGTTTTGTGTTTAACAAAATACTGTAATTAATTACCACAAAAAAGAACTATAGCGATATTGACTTTAATTTGCTTAATTTAATGTTTCCTGGCCATGTTTGAGTTTTTTTCTAGTCCTTGTTACTTGAGTTTTTGGGAACATGTTATATAAGACAGACTTTTAAATTTTTCAATTTAAAATTTCTAAGTGTCCAAGACCTATACTCATTAGCTTCTTTCAAATAGCTTATTTTTGAAATACTCTTTTTCAGAAAAAGGAATCTAAAATGCCCCCACACTGCATAATATGTGTTTCTCATAAATATCTTTATGATACCATTTTCTAGCTGAATTCCCCTCCATTTTCTGCTCCAAGATGAGCATTTTGATTAGAGTTCATCCTTGGGGCCAGGTTGTCGTATACCTGGTTTGATTAAAGGTTTTTAGAGTCACTCTGCTTTTCATAAATAATCTCCTAGTAAGTATTAGCATTTGTTATAGCTACTTAAAACAGATCCGCAAAGTTCTTTTAGAATCAAAACAATTAAGTCTTTCGGATTCCACTGAAATATATATATGTTCAACTGTAATAGAGTAACACTTTGCCTACCTCTGATATTCGTGAATGGATTGATTGATAATTAGCTTCCAGGAATATCCACCGAGAAAACAGGATGAAGTCTGGCTCTAGGGACTGAAAAGAAAGAAACTTAGAAAATGAAAGGAGAAACAAAGTAAATCATAAACTTTCCTCTTTTAACAAAACAGAGAATTCTACTTTCCTAACTGCCCAATCCAACATTCTAATCCTATGGCTAAGAAAACTAAGACTCAGAAAAAGGAAAAAGGAAGTGCTAAATTGTGACAGCAATGGCTTGCTGACTCCCACCAATTTATGCTTAGCTACTAAACCAGAGACATTTCTGACTCTGCATCTGGACTTAGTCTTGTGAATAGTTTTAAGGAAAGTAATGTGAATTGAGGTGATGTATGTCACTTCTGGGCTGGGGTCTATTAATGCACAGTGGGCCTGAGGTCTCTCGCCATTTTTGCCAGATATATGAAACCAAAGTGACTTTGCAGCCATACAAGTATCATTATGGTCACAGTATGAGAGTAGCTTGGATTTCTGAGCCACCTCTTCAGAGGAGAGCTCTAAAAACATCAGAATAAGATGAGAAATATATACAATGGTTTAATTACGATCATGTTTAACAACAGGGATATGTTCTGAGAAATGCGACATTATGTAGATTTGTTGTTATGAAACATCGTAGAGTGTACTTACACAAACCTGGATGGTATAGCCTACCATACACCTAGGCTCTATAGTATTAATCTAATGGGACTACCATCGTATATGTGGCCTGTAATTGACCAAAACATCCTTATGTGGTACATGACTGTAATTCAAAAATGGACCTTATTTGTTTCAGCTGTTAACCCTCTGTGTTACAGCTGTAAACTAATATTTATTGCTTACTGTGTATATTTAATTCTCATGATATCCTGATAAAATAGATATTATGATCTCTCACAGTAGAGGAATCTGAGGCTTGCTATGTTTTGTAGACTTGTCTGACATGATAGCATCAAAATTTGAGCCTCCTGTTTGAGTCCTAAATTCATGCTCTTTCCAGCATACTTCTTGAACAGTCTATTTTTTAATCCTTATAATTCTTTCAATTTGACTTTGATATGCTTGCATTAGTGATAGGGAACCATGTTTTATGTTCTTCATAATATAATGCCAGATTTGGAAGCTAAGAATTACAACATAGTCTGAAAATATCCTCAAGTGAATGAGGTCAAAGCTAGGTACACCTTTTTCCATCAGACATTGTATTCTTTTAGTGTTGTTTGACTTTATAGAGGACAAATCCACTAAAAAATAACCCCCAGGGGACTTATTTAAGAACTGTCTTCAAGGAGAGAGGAGTGATGTCACGAAGATGGTGACGTGAGTCATTCCTCTCCCTCACAAGAAGACAAACTAGCAACTATTCATGGACAAGACATCAGTGAGAGAATCGTAGAACATGAGAGGCTGAAGCACCCCCTGCACCACAGAGACCAAGACAGATGTATCAGAAAGGTAAGAGGAGCAGCTGCATGCTGACTGCATTGTCCGTTCCCCAGGCTGGTTCCAGCCCCACTCTGAGAGCTGTCCCCTGAGTCTGCGGTTCCTCTAGTGGAAAAAGAGAACATCCAGCCCCCCAGCACTATGGTTCTTTCTGTGGGAGTCCCCACTCTGGTTTCATCCCACAGAGATCACAGGGAAATCTGCAGGGCTCAACTACTGGGTATCTGATTGTGATGGAGAAGACAGGAGGGGCTCCCAACAACCAGCACTCAGATCTCGGCAGACCAAGTTTCTACGTGCAGAACTGAAATACTAGTCCCAACCAGCATCTCTTCTCATCTGCAGAACCAAGATAGGGTCAGTCTGACCACGGAATTCAGTGGGGTGCAAGTCTGCCTAATTCAGGCCCCTAAACAAGGAGGAGTTTTGCTGGCTCTACAGCCTTGTCTGCCCACCCCCAGGCAGAAAAGCCGAGTCATAGCCCTATTCATCGTGCATTATGGCTCCTAACCTCTACTGATCAGAAAGCCAGTTTCAGAAAATTTGGGAGTTGCCTGAAAAGGGCCCTCCTAGTCCTGCCCAGGCTGGAGCCAGAGTCATGGCCTTATGTGTAGTGGAATGTGGCCCCCAGCCCCAACTGACAGAAAAGGTTCGTGAGAACACCTGCAAACTGCATAACCCAGCAACTCTAAAGACAAGAGCTGATTACCCCCAGAGAAGAGTCAGTGGCTCTGTTTAGGCAGGGACTAGGGGCATGAGTCAGAATGAGCCAAGACCACAAGCAAAGAGCTGCTTTTCCCACTGTGCCAAGGCAGGGAAACTAATCTGTAGCCCCACTTATTGCTGAATACAGCTTTCAGGCACCAAACCAGGGAAACTTACCAGAGCACATGAGAAGCTCTGCAGCCCATTCAACAGCTCTGCTTATAGTGGCACTTGGACAGAGAGCACAGCCCTTGGTTTCCCTGTCTGCAGAGCAAAAGTAGTGACCTCAATTGACCAGGATATTCAGTACAAACTCCTGCCTAATTTGCATCCCCGAACAATGAGCCATGCAGTCTCTAGGTCCCGTCATGCTGTCCTGCCTGGGCAAGGAATTAATAGCCTCACCTACTGCTGAGTGTAGTACCCAGTCCTGACTGTCTAGTAAGCCTGACTAGAGAATGCAGGCAACTGCAAAGCTCATCCCTACAGCCTTACTTGGGTAGGGAACCAAGCAAGTGGCACACTCCCCCAAACCTGAACAGTTACCACACCCAAAAATAGACCCTAATATCAGGCCCTACCTGCCAAAGGACATTGCCAGCAAACATGTCCAGAAATCCAAACTGAGCTGACTGGTGAAGACCTGTCTTTGCCAAAGTGAACCTGCAAAGACTGGAAGAGAATACCACTTACTCAAATGCACAGATACCAATGTAAGGAATCAAAGATCATGAAAAATCAGGTAAATATCACACCACCAAAGAAATTAATAAAGCTCTAAGAAATTATCCTAAAGAAATAGAGATCTATGAACTGTCAGACAAAAAATTCAGAATAATCCTCTTAAAGAAGTTTAGTAAACTACAAGAACACACAGACAAACAACTAAAAGAAATTACAAAAAAACAATTCATGAACAAAATGAGAAGTTCAACAAAGAATAGAACCAACAACAGCAAAAAATAAGCTAAACAAATCCTAGATCTTGAAAACACAATAACTGAGCTGAAGAATTCAATAGAGAACTTCAAAAGCAAACTCATCTATGCAAAAGAGAGGATCAGCAATCTGGAAGAAAGAACATTTGAAATTATCCAGTCAGAGAAGCAAACGAAAAAAAATGAAAAAGAGTGAAGAAAGTCTATAGAACATATGGGACACAAGGAAAAGAAAAAATATTCACATTATGGGAACTCCAGAAGGAGATGAGAAAAAGAAAGGGAGAGAAAGTATATGTAAAGCAAAAATGGCTGAAAACTTCTGAAACCTGGGGAAAGAAATAGGTATCCAGGCCCAAAAGCCCCCAAATAGGTTGAATTCTCAGGGCTACCCAAAAAGACAATGCAATTAAAGTGTCAAAAGTCAAAGACAAAGAAAATAATTTAAAAGCAAGAGAAAAGAGAGAAGTTACATACAAGCAAACGCCCATAAGACTATTGGAGGGTTTCTTAACAGAAGCATTTCAGGCCAGATGATAATGGGCTAACATATTAAAAATATTGGAAGGAAAATCTCTCAACTGAGGATAGTATACTTGGCAAAGCTGTCCTTCAAAAATGAAAGCGGGATAAAGACTTTTCCAAACAAATAAATGCTGAGGGAATTTTCAAACAGCCCCGTTGCTGAGTGGTTAATTTTGTATGCTCTGCTTCAGTGGTCCAGAGTTTTGCCAGTTCAGATTCTAGCCATGGACCTAATACTGCTAATCAAGCCATGCTGAGGTGGCGTCCCACACAGCAGAATCAGAAGGACCTACAACAAGAATATACAACAGTGTACTGGAGGCTTTAGGGAGAGGAAGGAAACAAAAAAGATTGGCAACAGATGCTAGTTCAGACGCCAATCTTTTAAAAAAAAAAAAAGACCTGAGGGAATTCATGACCACTAGACCCACCTTATAAGAAATGCTAAAGAGAAGTCCTTGAGTGGAAATAAAAGGACACTAATTAACAATAAAAACATAAGAAGGCAGTATAAAACTCCCAGGTAATGGTAAATATATAGTCAAAGTTGGATTCTCTAATATGGCAAAGATTGTGCATAATTCACTTAGAATTCTAGTTTAAAAGTTGAAAAACAAATGTAGTAAAAACAACCATAACTAAATAATCATTGTTACACAAGATAAAAAATATGTAAATTATAACATCAATAACCTAAAATGCAAGGGAGAGGAGAAGTAAAAGTGTGAAGCTTAGGAGTTGTATTGAAGTTAAATTGTTATTAATTTAAAATAGGTTGCTGTAACTTCAAGATATTTTATGTAAGCCTCATGGTAACCACAGGGGAAAAAAACCTATAGTAATTATGCAAAAGAACATGATAAAGAAATCAAAGCATACTAATACCACAAGACAACAAAATTCAAAAAAAGACAGCAGAATAAGAAATAAGGAACAATGGATCTACAAAATAACCAGAAAACAATTAACAAAATGGCAATTGTAAGTCCTTACCTATCAATAATTACTTTAAATGTAAATGGATTACATTCTCTAATCAAAAGACATAGAATCACTGAATGGATTAAAAAAACAAGATCTAATGATATGCTGCCTACAGGAAACTCACTTTAACCTTAAAGACACAAATATACTTGAGAGTAAGGGGATAGAAAAAGATATTTCAAACAAATGATAACAAAAAAAATCAGAGGTAGCTCTACTTATATCAGACAAGACAGATTTTAAACTAAAAATTGTAAAAAGAGACAAAGAAGGTCATTACATAATGATAAAGGGGTCAAAACATCATGTAGATAAAATGATTATAGATATTTATACTCCCATCATCAGAACACCTAAATACATACAGCAAAAATGAACAGATCTAAAAGGAAAAATAAAGAGCAATATAATAATAATTGAGAACTTTAATACTCTACTCCTAAAAATGGATAGATCATCCAGACAGAACATCAATAAAGAAAGAGCAGATCTGAACAAGAGTATAGACCAAACAGACATGGAAGATATATACAAACATTCTACCTGACAACAGCAAAATACACCTTCTTCTCAAGTGTACATGGGACATTTTCTAGGATAAACTTTATGTTAGGCTACAAAACAAGTATTAGAAAATTCAGAAAGATTGAAATTATACCAATTATCTTCTCTGACTGTAATGGTGTGAAACTAGAAATCAATAACAGGAGGAAAACTGGAAAATTCACAAATACATGAAAATTAAACAATATTCTCCTGAACAACCAATGGACCAAAGGAGAAATTAAAGGGAAAATAAAGAAATATCATGAGACAAATGAAAATGGAAACACAACATACCAAAACTTATGGGATCCAGCAAAAGCAGTTCTAATAGGGCAGTTCATAGCAATAAACACCTATATTAAGAAGAAAGAAAGATCCCAAATAAACAACCTAATACTACACCTTGAGGAACTAGAAAAAGAACAAACTGAGCCTAAAGCTAACAGAAGGAAAGAAATCATAAAACTTAGAGCAGAAATAAATGAAATAGAGAACAGGAAAACAAGAGAAAATGTTAACCAAACTAAGAGTTGGTTGTTTGAAAAAATAAACAAAACTGACAAACCTTTAGCTAGAATAATCAATAGGAAAAAGAGAGAGGACTCAAATTAACAAAACTATAAATGAAAAAGGAGACATTACAACTGATACCACAGAAATACAAAGAATCAAAAGAAGGTACTATGAATACCTATATGCCAACTAATTGGAGAACCTAGAAGAAATGAATAAATTCTTGGAAAGATACAAACTACCAAGACTGAATCAGGAAGAAATAGAAAGTCTGAACAGACCAATTACTAGTATGGAAATTTAATCAGTAACCAAAAATCTCCCAGTGAAGAAAAGCCCAGACCAGATGGCTTCACTGGTGAATTTTACCAAACATTTAAAGAAGAATTAGCACCAATCCTTTTCAAACTCTTCACAAAAGTCGAAGAAGAAGGAACATTGCCAAACTCATTTTATGAGGCCAGCATTACTCTGATACCAAAGACAGAAAAGGACACTACAGAAAAGAAAACTACAGACAAATATTCCTGATAAGTATAGATGCAAAAATTATCAATAAATTACTAGCAAACTGAGTTCAGCAGCACATTAAAAGGATCATTCACCATGATCAAGTGGGATGTATACCTGGGATGCAAGATGGTTCAACATAGTACAAATCAACTGATGCAATACATCACATTAGTAAAATGAAAGAAGAACATCATATGGTCATCTCAACAGATGCAGGAAAAGAATTTGACAAAATTCAACATCTGTTCATGATAAAGTCTTAAAAAATTAGGTATAGAAGGAATGTACCTCAACATAACAAAGAGCATATATGATAAGCCACAGCTAATTACTGTGATGAAAGATTGAAAGCATTTCCTCCAAGATGGGGAATAAGACAAAGGTGTACACTCTCACCACTCCTATTCAACGTAATACTTTTAGTGCTCATCAGAGCAACCAGGCAAGAAAAAAATTAAAGTCCTCAAAATTGGAAAGGAAGAAATAAAATTGTTTCTATTTACAGATGATGTGATTTTATATATAGAAAATCCTACAGATTCCACCAAAAAATTGTAAGTTCTAATCAACAAATTTAGTAAATTTACAGGATACAAAATTAATATACAAAAATCAGTAGGGTTTCTGTAAACTAACAACAAATTACCTGAAAAAGAAATAAAGAAAATGATCTAATTTACAGTAACATGAAAAACAATAAAATACTTAGGAATAAAGTTAACCAAGGAGCTGAATGATTTCTATACTGAAAACTACATGACATTGATGAAAGAAATCAAAGACACAAATAAATGGAAAAGTATCTTGTGCTCATAAATTAGAAGAATTATTATTGTTAAAATGTCCATACTACCAAAAGCCATCTATAGAGTCAATATAATCCCTCTCAAGATTCCAATGGCATTTTTTACAGAACTAGAAAAAACAATCCTAAAATTTATATCAAACCACAGAAGACTCTGAATAGCCAAAGTGATTCTGAGAAAGAAGGAAAAAGGCGGAGGCGTCATACTTCCTGATTTCAAGCTACACTATAAAGCTATAGTCTTCGAAACAATATGGTACTGGCATAAAAACAGACAAATAGATCAATGGAACAGAATCGAGAGCCCAGAAATAAACCCACACATATATGGTCCATTAATATTTGACAAGGGAGCCAGGAATACTCAAGGTCAATAGATATGACAGTCTCTTCAATAAATGGTGCTGGGAAAATTGGATATCCATTTGCAAAAGAATGAAACAGACCCCTATCTTACACCGCTCACAAAAATTAACTCAAAATGGATTAAAGACTTAAATCTAAGACCTGAAACTTTGAAACTCCTGGAGGAAAATATACGAAAAAGGCTCCTTGACATGGGCCTTGACAATGATCTTTTGGACATGGCACATAAAGCAACAAGCAACATAATCAAAAACAGCAAATGGAACTACCTCAGACTGAAAAGCTTCTGCATGGCAAAAGAAACAATCAACAAAGTGAAAAGGCAACATACAGAATTGGAAAAAATATTTGCAAACCTTATATCTGATAAGGGTTTAATATCCAAAATATATAAAGAAATCAACAGCAATAAAATAAATAATCCAATTGAAAAAATGGGCAAAAGATCTGAATAGACATTTTTCCAAAGAAGATAGACAAAAGGCCAAAAGTTACATGAAAAGATGCTCAACATCACTAATTGTTAGGGAAACATAAATCAAAACCACAATGAGATATATCAGCCGAAGCCTGTTAGGGCAGCCATTATCAAAAAGACAACAGATAACAAATGCTGGTGAGGATGTGGAAAAAGGGAACTCTTGTGCACTGTTAATGGGACAATAAACTGTACAGCTACTATGGAAAAAATGTGGAGGATCCTCAGAAAATTAAAAATAGAATTGCCATATGACCCATCAATTCTACCTCTTGGAATATATCAAAAGGAAATGAAAACACTAACTCCAAAAGATATCTGCACCTCCATGTTCATTGCAGCATTATTTATAAGAGCCAAGACATGTAAGTGTCCACTAGTGGATGAATAGATGAAGAAGTTGTGTCGTGGAATATCACACACAGACACGCACAATGGAATATTATTCGGCCATAAAAAAAACAAGGAAATCCTGCCATTTGCAACATGGATGAAACTTGAGGACATTATGCTAAGTGAAATAAGTCAGACAGAGAAAGAAATATTCTATGATGTCAGTTTTATGTGGCATCTAAAAAATCAACTCATAGAAAAAGAGATCAGATTTGTGGTTACCAGAGGTGGGAGGTGGGCAGAGGGGGAATTAGAGAAAGGTGGTCAAAAGCTACAAATTTCCAGTTACAAGATAAACAAGTACTAGAGGTATAATACACAGCATGATCACGATAGTTAGCCCTGCTGTATGATATATATGAAAGTTGTTAAGAGTAAATCCTGAAAGTTCCATCACATGGAAATTTTTTTTCTTTCTTTTGCTCTCTCTTTTCTTGTATCTATGAGATGATGGAAGCTAACTAAATTCTTAAGGTAGTCATTTTACAATATGTCAAACCATTATGCTACACACCTTAAACTTACACAGTGATGTATGTCAATTATATCTCAACAAAACTGGAAAAAAGAAAAACCTTCCAGGAAGTCCTGAAGACACTGTTTATTTTACAGAAGATATACTATTGGGCTTTATAGTACCAAATGAGCGAATACTAATGTCATTAATGCTACTAATAATTTAATTTTCCATTGTCTTTTTTCTGCTAAGTTTTTTTATGTAGGAATATTATATTGCACTTCTAGACATCTGTCACCGCATCCTCTCCTGCTGCCATGACTGACATTTAGAAAATAGGGCTCCTATATTTCTAGAAATCAGAGTACCAATGAAACACTAGAATATCCCCCAGTTCAATGGACTTTCCTGAAAATGTATTTGGGTAATTGAATTCTTTTTGATATTTGTAATTTTACCACAAACAGGCAGATGGTATTCAACCTGGGCATGTCAAGTTCTTGAACATTATACTTCTGGGAAGGATAATAAGGAATTAATTTACCAGAAGGTTTGATCCAGATTCTTATTAACAAGAGTCCCATAGGTCTCAGTTTCAGCAAAATTCATATGACTCAGTCTTGCAGAATGGTTGGAGATACAGTAGTTAATTCAAGCTCATCCCGGTGGTTCTCAAACTTTTGTCTGCTTTGGAAACATCTGGTAATTATGTTGACAGATTGCTGGACTCTATCCCCAGAGTTTTGATTCAGTAAGTCCAGAGTAGGGCTTGAATTTGCATTTTTACAAGTTCCCAGGTGACATTAATGATGCTAATCTAGGGACTACAATTCGAGGACCCTGTCTAGAACAAAACGCTTTCAGTTGAATTTGTTTAGCAATGGATCCAGATGAAATTATGCATCTCAAAGGTCTTTGGGGACCACCTTGGAAAATTTGTTCAGTTATTGGATGAAAGATACCTCGGATAGGCATGACCTTGGGCTCAGTGTCTCTCTGTAGCTAAGGCAATCCCTGAAGGGGCTGGAAGCTGAAACTGTCTGTTGAGCACACTCCCAGTGCCTGGCACGAGTTCTTTAAAGGGGATTTGAGTCGGCTTGTACATGTCCACCACACCCAGCTTAAAACCTTCAAAGCCCTGAATGATCTGGAGTTGACATGATTCTGAAACCTCAGATATATCACTCTCCCCTTTGTTAATTAAGATCCACTCAAATCTAGTCTCTTTTCATTGCCATAAATGAGTCAAGCTCTTTCCTTTTCTCAATTTGAGGTCTTCCCCATGCTTGTTTTTCCTGAAATGCTAACCTTTCACCAGTGACTTTCCTGACTTGTGTCTTGTATTAGGCTTCTGATTAAATGTTTCCCTTCAAGGAAGTCATTTTGGCTGATGTGCTTCCCCCGTGAAAATCTCTGTAACTGCACTCTGTCCATTTCATTCATGGCACTTAGCACTTTTTCAAAAAAACCACCTGGTGTGTTTTCTGTCTCCTCTACAAGATCTTAAGCTCTGTGGGAACAGATCCTACGTTATACCCCTATGTAAACTCAGAATCAAGGAGAACATAGGCTGGAAGTCCTAATGTAGGCTTTCATTAAATATTTGCTGGAAGAGTTGGTACAGATGACCAGCAAAGGTCCATGACCCTTCCATAGTATAGAGTTAGTATAGAGTCATGAGTGATTGCCTGGTCATGAACCATTCTCCCGCCACCCACTGCATGTAATTTGCCTATCTCAGTGGTGCTTAAGCTTGAGTGATTTTAACTCACAGAGATATTTAGCAATTTCTGGAAACATTTTTAATTGTCACAACTAGGCAGAGGGTGGGGTGCTACTGGCATTTAGTGGGTTTAGGCAAGGGATGATCTAAACATTCTACAATGCACAGAATAGGTCTTGACTGCAGAGAATTTTCTGGCCCAAACTATCCATAGCGCCAAGGTTGAAAAACCTGGTATATTAGTTTTCTATTGCGGCTTTAACAAATTACTAAAAAGTTAGTGTCACAAAACAATGTGAGGTTTTTTAATCTTACAGTTATCTTACAGGTTTACTGGGCTAAGATCAAGAAGTCTGATCGGGCTACGTTCCTTTTCCTTGCCTATTCCAGCTGCTAGACGCTGCTCCCATTTCTTGGCATCTCCATCTTCAAAGCCAGCAATATTATATCTTTCTGACCATTCTTCTGTAGTCATATCTGCTTCTGGCCTAACCAGGAAGGTTCTCTGATTTTAAGGACCCAAATGATTAGATTGGGCTTACCAAGATAATTCAAGATAATATCCCCCTCTCAAAATCCTTAACTTAATCACATCTGCAAAGTTCCCTTTGCCATGAAAGATAACATAATAACAGGATGTGGCCATGTTGGTGGCGAGGAGGGCAGAATTCTGCCTACCACATCTGTACACTTAGTTCTTGCCAATGAAAAATGAGCAGAAGCAATGTGTGTTGATTGTGAGTCGATAAGGTTAAGAAGTGTGTGCCTTCTCCTTTCCTCTTATCCCTTTCTATAACAGACTTGGATCTAGGTGTTAGAAATAGTACTTCCAAAAGATGAAAAAAAAAATAGAATCACTATGTGGAAGACAGGCCATGAAGAATAAGTATGGGACCATTGTGTGAGTGAAAAAAATATATATTTTTCTATTAATTTCTATTATGTCAAGCTACAGGCACTGGGATTTATGTATTACAGCAGCTAGCATTCTATTATTTTTATCATCATCATCATTATTACTATTGAAAAAGTGCCTTAACTTGGAACAAAAAATCTAAAATGTGTTGGTTTAGCAGTCTGGTAATAGGTGAAAAGGAAATTAGTGTCAGAAGAAAGACTTTGAACCCTCACATGGGAATTACTGAAGAAAAAAATAAACTTCTATTGTGCCAAGCTATAGGGATTTTAGAGTTTATCTATTATAGCAAGACACCTTACCTTAACTAACACGAGTGACTGACTTAATGAATGAATTAATAAGAAAATGAAACAGTATATTTCTGAGTTTTATACTGCTCACTTACAAAAATAAACGGAAATAACTCTATGAGTGAGCAACAGTAAATGTGTATCCTTGGTACAGCTTCCAGAAACACCAACTGGGTGAACACCGAAATTGTGAAGAAAGTATGGTCATACTAGCAAAATTTGTCAAGAAGTATTGAATGGAGGTAACTATAACCACAAAGAGAGGGTACCCTGATCTTTCACATAGAGTCCATTATGAGTTGCAAACACTTAAGTATCACAGAGCATCAGTTCTGTATGATTTGAATATTCTATAACACTTAGGCAGTGAAAAGAAAAGTATGAAAAATCCAGATTCTGAGGCAAAGTCATTTAAACTGTAACACTGTAGCACCCTCCTCCCTTCCATCAGGAATCAGGATTGTAGAGGCAATATGGTTTCAGTGTTGGTTTGCGTTCTATGTTGGGAGACAGGAGGTGATGTGTTGGAGGAGTAAAAATATGGATACAGAAGAAACAACCTTTCCTTGGGAAGTACTCTTAACTCCATCCTGAGGGAGAACCTGTTTTCACCTTTCTGCTTGAAAATATGGTGATATTTTGTTCCAGTTCATTTAGGCTGCTTTATTCAAAGATAAAGGATATTGAGAGAGGGAATCTTACATAGAATTGCCTCTTCCTTCTCAAAGTCTAAAATTATGCCATGTATATTTTAGTTATATAAAAAAGGCACTTGGGATTCTGGTTCAATCTGGTCATGTAGGAGGATCCTGAACTCACCTCCACCCGTGGACACACTAAAGCTACAGTTACATACAGAACAATTTCCTGTGAAAGAAACCCAAATCTAGCTGAGCGACTCCTACACATCAGGTAAGCTAGAAAAAACCCACCTTGAAATAGATAGGAGAGGCTGAGACACAATCTCGTCATAACCGCCCCCCCTTGGTACAGCAACCTTCAGTCAGGAGGGAACTTACAACTCCAAGCTTCTCCTTGAGGAGTGAAGGGTTTGAACTTCACATCTGGCACCCCAACTTTTAAGACTTGCACCTGAGAGTCACGCCCGCCCCCAAAATGTCTAGCTTTTAAAGCCATCAGCTTTAACAAAGCTGGTGCCCACAAGACCCACGAGGCTATAGTGAATTGAGAAACAGTTCTTAAAGGGCTCATGAGCTCTCACTGTGGCTGTCCCCTCGGGCCTAGCACAGAGGCAGCTGACTGAAATCCCTCTTTCTAGAGGCCTGTTTGCTTATCTTAAAAGCTTCTGTCTGACAGGCAAGCATCTAATTTAATACACATTAAGGGGCCCATTAAGATACTCTCCAGAGACTGCGGGGGCTGGGGGGTGCCATCTTACACTTTCCCTCTGCTTCACTCTGAGTCATCACCATCTCCTGGAAAAGAGCTTAGGCTATCCTGGGTTTTGTAGCTGTTGCCTGGAGGATGCCCCTTGATCACCTGTTTCTGGTGGTCAAGTGGGGCTTACATTCACAGGTCCCAGAGGACAATAACTAATGGAAAAAGAGTTCTTAACTGGCTATCCTCTAGGGCACAGTGCAGAGGCAACAGAGAGACACCCAGGCTTTCCCTGAAAGAGGTCTATTAGCTTATCTTCAAAGCTGTGGCCTGGAGGACAGCCTTCTAATTAGACACACATCTAGGAGCCAACTACAGTCCTCTCTAGAGACTAAGGAGGTCAGCAGGAACTACCTTCACACTCTCCCTCTGCTTCACCCAGATCACTAGTGTCTCCGAGGGAGGAGTTTAAGTCTGGTGCATCAGCTTTTGTGACTGCTGCCCAGAGGAGACATCACTTGAAAGCCTGGCTCTGATGGCAAGAAGGACTTGTGTGCATAGATTCAACAGGAAGGTAGCAAACAAAGAAACCGTTCTTAACTGGCTATCACTCCAGGGCTCAAGGCAGAAGGACTGACAGAAATACCCATCTCCCAGTGTTCCTCTGAAAGAGGTCTATTTGCACTCATTAAAAGCAGCAGCCTGTGGCTCTGGCTTCCAACCAGCCTGAAGCTAGGTGGTGACTGAAATCCTCCCTTTTGGGACACTGACAGGTCTTGGCACACCCTAACTACTGGGAGCCACTAAGAACAAAGTAGCCTACTTGGACATTCCCAAAGGTTTGAGAGACAACCAAGAGCTTGGGAAAGGTTGAATAATAAGGTTCATCTCCTACACAAGGCCAGTCCTTCAAGACTAGGAGAGATGGCTGTTTTATCTAATGCATGGAAACCAACACAGAGAGTAAAGAAAAATAAAGACACAAATAAATATGTTCCTAGTGAAAGAACAAGATAAAATCTCAGAAAAAAACCTTAACGAAATGAGATAAGTGATTTACCTGATAGAGAGTTCAAAATAATCATCATAAAGATGCTCACCGAGGTCAGGAGAAAAATGCATGAACAAAATGAGAATTTTAACAAAGAGACAGAAAACATAAGAGAGTCTCAACCAGAAATTATAGAACTGAAGAGTACAATAACTGAATTAAAAATAAGATAGTGGGGTTCAACAACAGACTAGATTAAGCAAAAGAAAAGATCATCAAATTCAAAGACAGGGCAGTGGAACTTATCCAGTCAGAGCACAAAATAGGAAAAAGAATGAAAAAGACTGAAGATAGCTTAGGAGACTTATGAGATAGCATCAAGTAGAATGGTATTCACATTATAGGGATCCTACATGGAGAAGGGAGAAAGGGGCAGAGAATTTATTTGAAGAAATAATGCCTGGAAAATTCCCTTGCCTGGGAAAGAAATCAGATATCCCAATCCAGGAAGCCCATGGGTTACAACCAAGGAGAACTTAAAGAGACCCACACCAAGACACATTATAATTTAATTGTCAAAAGTTAAGGACAAGGAGAGAATCTTAAAAGCAGCAAGAGGAAACAACTTGTTACATGCAAGGAAACTCCCATAAAACTATCAGCAGATTTGTCAGCAGAAATATTGCAGGCCAGAAGAGAGTGACACAATATATTCAAAGTGCTGAAAGGAAAAAACTTCCAAGCAAAGATATTCTATAGACCTGGCAAAGTTGTTTTTCAGACTTGAAGGAGAGATAAAGAGTTTTCCA
This sequence comes from Equus caballus, assembly GCF_041296265.1. Taxonomy (NCBI): domain Eukaryota; kingdom Metazoa; phylum Chordata; class Mammalia; order Perissodactyla; family Equidae; genus Equus; species Equus caballus. Next base: position 91,522,938 of record NC_091697.1, on the reverse strand, counting down.
GACAAGCAAAAGCTAAAGGAATTCCTCACCACTAGACTGGCCTTACAAGAAGTGTTAAAGGAACTTTTGAAAGCTGAAAGGAAAGGCGCTAATTAATAACAGGAAAACATATGGAAGTATAAATCTCATTGGTAAATATATAGTGAAATTCAGAATAATCTAATTTTGTAAAGCTGGTGAGTTAATACTTATAAAGCTAGTATAAAGGTTAAAAGACAAAAGTAGTAAAAATAGCTATAACTACAATTATTTGTTAATGGATACACAAGATAAAAAGATGTAAATTGTGACATCAAAAATATAAAACTTGGTGGAGGAGTACAAATGTGGAGTTCTAGAATGCATTGAACTTAACTTGTTATCAACTTAAAACAGACTCGTATAAGTTTTTTCATGGAAGCCTCATGGTAACCAGAAAGCAAAAACGTACAGTAAATACACAAAAAAATAAAGAGAAAGGAATCTAAGCATACCATTACAGAAAGTCATCAAATCACAAGGGAGAGAACAAGAGAAGAAAGGAACAAAGTAATTGCAGAACAGCCAGAAAACAATGAACAAAATGTCAATAAGTCCACACCTACAATAATTACTTTAAATGTAAGTGGACTAAATTCTCCAATCAAAAGGCATAGAATATCTGAAAGGATCAAAAAACAAGACCCATCTATCTGCTGCCTACAAGTGACACACACAGACTAAAAGTGAAGGTATGGAAAAAGATATTCCATGCAAATGGAAACCAAAAGAAAGTAGAGATAGCTATACTTGTATTGTACAAAATGGACTTTAAGACAAAGACTGTAATAAGAGACCAAGAAAGTCATTATAATGATGATAAAGGGGTCAATCTAACAAGAGGATATAAAATTTGTGAATATTTATGCACCCAACATAAGAGTACCTAAATATATAAAGCAAATATTGACAGATATAAAGAGAGAAATAGACAGCAATCCCATATCATAGAGGACTTTAATACCCTACTTTTATCAATGGATAGATCTTCTAGACAAAAAACCAATAAGGACACAGTGGTCTTAAGCAGCACATTAGACCAGATGGACTTAACAGACATATACAGAACATTCCATTTGAAAGCAACAGAATGTACACTCTTCTCAAGTTGCACGTAGAACATTTTTCAGGGTAAATAATAGGTTAGGCCACAAAATATGTTTTTTTTTTTTTTTAGAAAATAATAAATCTACATTTATTATGTTGTACAGGTCTAACTAGTGGGGGTTATTAATATGCTTTAAACATACAGATTATAAAATTTCTCTTAAATATTAACTAGTTTTGATCAATTTAAGAGTCTTCTTTCTTTGCTTATTTCTTATTAAGGGTCTACTGTATTTGTTGGTAACAGACCAGGGGTTTCTTACTGAAGAAAAAGTTGTTTGGGAAAGCCTACATAATGTCGATGGTGATGGAAATTTCTGTGACTCAGAATTTCATCTGCGACCTCCTTCAGATCCTGAAACTGTATACAGAGGGCAACAAGATCAGATAGATCAGGTAAGTTTGTTTTGTCTTCTTCATATTGTTTAAGATGTTCATTCCTTTCAAATGTGAGTTCACGTATCCAAAACTTTTGAACTAAAGATTTATTCATTAATATACTTGAGAAATTTTCCTGACACTTCCTAAATAGGTAAATGATCACTCTACATGTACATTAATTATACACTTTGGTTCAGAAAGCCAGATCATATTTAATGTGAAGGTCATGGTAAAGAGTTTGAATTTTATTCTAATTATAGTGGGGAAGATGTGCCAAGTATTAAACATGGAAGTGACATGATCTACTTTACCTTTTTAAAAGGCTCCTAGTGAAGAATGCATAGGAAGAACACAGGTATAGGCAGGGATTAGCAGTCCAAGCAAAAGGTGATGATGGCTTAGCCTTGAATGGTAGAGATGAAGAGATGAGCACATATCAGAGATCTATTCTGGCTAGTCAGAAAAAGTAGAAAAGAGGGAATCTTGAAGATGCCATCCACTGGGCAAAGAGTAGGTAGATATTCTAAGCCTTAGAGTCCAAGATAAGGAGGAGACTATAGCAGAAGCTGCACTGCTGAGTAGAATTCTCATTTAGAACTGAGACACATGAGATTTTTCTTGCTATAGGTGGGCAAGCTGGGAGCCATAAGTGTGTTTATTACTTCTTCCTCGACGGAGGCAGAAATATGGTTATTTTAAACAGTTGGCACATGTTTCGCTGATAATAATTTAAGTGCATAAAGACTGTGTTCATTTAGCTAATATTCATTGAGCAGTTGTATTCCTGGCGCTATAATTAGGTCCTGGGGACACAAAGATACATCATTCAGTCCTGTCCTCAAACATTCTGCAGTCTAGCAGGAGAGGCAGATAATTGACCAACTAATGTTATATATTAAGTTCTATAGTGGTTATCTGAATAGCAAGCTATGAGTGCACAGAATACTTGATTCAAACAAATGTTGATCTTTCTAGGACTCTTGGCTTTCCTTTGACAAACAGCCCTGATAATCAACATACTTACTTTCCTTCAGCATCTATACAGGAGCTTTGTTTTTTGGTTTTTTTATTTTTATTTTTTTAAAGATTTTATTTATGTATTTATTTTCTTCCCAAAGCCCCCTGGTACATAGTTGTATATTCTTCGTTGTGGGTCCTTCTAGTTGTGGCATGTGGGACACTGCCTCAGCGTGGTTTGATGAGCAGTGCCATGTCCGCACCCAGGATTCGAACCAATGAAACACTGGGCTACCTGCAGTGGAGCGCTCAAACTTAACCACTCAGCCATGGGGCCAGCCCCGCATTGTTTTGTTTTTTTTTTTTTTATTAATGTTATGATAGATTACAACCTTGTGAGATTTCAGTTGTACATTTTTGTTAGTCATGTTGTGGGTACACCACTTCCCCCTCTGTGCCCTCCCCCCACCTCCCCTTTTCCCTGGTAACCACCAATCAGATCTCCTTATCAATATACTAATTTCCACCTGTGAGTGGAGTCATATAGAGTTCGTCTTTCTCTGACTGGCTTATTTCGCTTAACATAATACCCTCGAGGTCCATCCACGTTGTTGTGAATGGGCCAATTTTGTCTTTTTTTATGGCTGAGTAGTATTCCATTGTGTATATATACCACATCTTCTTTATCCAATCATCAGTTTCTGGGCATGTAGGCTGGTTCCACGTCTTGGCTATTGTAAATAATGCTGCGATGAACATAGGGGTGCAACGGACTCTTGAGATTTCTGATATCAGGTTCTTAGGATAGATACTCAGTAATGGGATGGCTGGGTCATAGGGTATTTCTATTTTTAACTTTTTGAGAAATCTCCATACTGTTTTCCATAGTGGCTGTACCAGTTTGCATTCCCACCAACAGTGTATGAGGGTTCCTTTTTCTCCACAACCTCTCCAACATTTGTCACTCTTGGTTTTGGATGTTTTTGCCAATCTAACAGGTGTAAGGTGATATCTTAGTGTAGTTTTGATTTGCATTTCCCTGATGATTAGCGATGATGAACATCTTTTCATGTGTCTATTGGCCATATTCATATCTTCTTTTGAGAAATGTCTGTTCATGTCCTCTGCCCATTTTTTGATCGGGTTGTTTGTTTTTTGTTGTTAAGCAGTGTGAGTTCTTTGTATATTATGGAGATTAACCCTTTGTCAGATAAGTGGCTTGTGAATATTTTTTCCCAATTAGTGAGCTGTTTTTTTGTTTCAATCCTGTTTTCCCTGCCTTGAAGAAGCTCTTTAGTCTGATGAAGTCCCATTTGTTTATTCTTTCTATTGTTTCCCTCAACTGAGGAGTTACAGTGTCCAAAAAGATTCTTTTGAAACTGATGTCAAAGAGTGTACTGCCTATATTCTCTTCCAAAAGACTTATTGTCTCAGGCCTAATCTTTAGGTCTTTGATCCATTTTGAGATTATTTTGGTGTGTGGTGAAAAAGACTGGTCAATTTTCAATCTTTTGCATGTGGCTGTCCAGTTTTCCCAGCACCATTTGTTGAAGAGACTTTCTTTTCTCCATTGTAGGCCCTCCTCTCCTTTGTCGAAGATTAGCTGTGCATAGATGTGTGGTTTTATCTCTGGGCTTTCAATTCTGTTCCATTGATCTGTGGACCTGTTTTTGTACCAGTACCATGCTGTTTTGATCACTGTAGCTTTGTAGTATGTTTTGAAATCGGGGATTGTGATTCCACCGGCTTTGTTTTTCTTGCTCAGGATTGCTTTAGCAATTCGTGGTCTTTTGTTGCCCCATATGAATTTTAGGATTGTTTGTTCAATATCTGTGAAGAATGTTCTTGGGATTCTGATTGGGATAGCATTGAATCTGTATATTGCTTTAGGTAGTATGGACATTTTAACTATGTTTATTCTTCCAATCCATGTGCAAGGAATGTCTTTCCATCTCTTTATGTCATTGTCAATTTCTTTCAAGAAAGTCTTGTAGTTTTCAATGTATAGATCCTTCACTTCCTTGGTTAAGTTTATCCCAAGGTATTTTATTCTTTTCGTTGTGATTGTGAATGGGATTGAGTTCTTGAGTTCTTTTTCTGTTAGTTCATTGTTAGTGTATAGAAATGCTACTGATTTATGCACGTTAATTTTATACCCTGCTACTTCGACAAGATCCAACACCCATTTATGATAAAAACCCTCAGTAAAATGGGTATAGAAGGAAAGTACCTCAACATAATAAAGGCCATATATGATAGACCCACAGCCAACATCATACTCAATGGACAAAAACTGAAAGCCATCCCTCTGAGGACAGGAACAAGACAAGGGTGCCCACTTTCACCACTCCTATTCAACATAGTACTGGAGGTGCTGGCCAGAGCAATTCGGCAGGAAAAAGAAATAAAAGGAATCCAAATAGGTAACGAAGAAGTAAAACTCTCGTTGTTTGCAGATGACATGATCTTATATATAGAAAACCCCAAAGAATCCACAGAAAAACTATTAGAAATAATCAACAACCACAAAATATGTTTTAATAAATTTAAGAAGATTGAAATCATATCAAGCACTTTTCCCAAGAAAGTGGTATGAAACTAGAAATCAGTTACAAGAAGAAAACCAAAAACTTCACAAATATGTGGAGATTAAACAACACACTCCTGAACAACCAGTGGGTCAAAAGAGAAATAAAAAATATCTTGAGACAAATGAAAATTGAAATAAAACATATCAAAACCAATGGGATGCAATAAGAGCAGTTCTAAGAGGGAAGTGCATAGTGATAAATACTTACTTTAAGAAAGAAAGAAACATCCCAAAAACCTAACTTTATTCCTCAAGGAACTACAAAAAGGGGAACAAACTAAGCTCAAAGTTAGTAGAAGGAAGAGTATAAAGATCAGAGAGGAAATAAGTGAAACAGAGACTAAAAAGACAATAGAAAAGAACAATGGAACCAACAGCTGGTTTTTTGAAAAGATGCACACGATAGACAAACCTTTAGCTAACTTCACCAAGAAAAAAGGAGAGAGGATTCACATAAAATCGGAAATGAAAGAGGAGGCCTTACAACTGATACCACAATAATACAAAGGAGCCTAAGAGACTACTATAAACAATTATATGCCAACAAATTGGACACCTAGAAGAAATGGATAAATTGTTAGAAACGTACAACCTACCAAGACTAAATCATAAAGAAATAAAAAATCTGAACAGGTCAATTACTCTTAAGGAGATTGAATCAGTAATCTAAAACATCCCAACAAACAAAAGTCCAGGACAAGATGTCTTCAGTGGTGAATTCTACTGAACATTTAAAGAATTAATACCAATCCTTCTCAAACTCTTCCAGAAAATAAAAGAGGTGAAAAACTTTCAAACCCATTTTATGACACCAGCATTACCCTGAAACAAAACCATACAAGGAAAACACAGAACAAGAAAATTACAGGCCAATATTCCTGATGAACATAGGTGCAAAGATTCTCAACAAAGTATTAGTAAACTGAATTCAACAATACATTAAAAGGATAATAGACCATGATCAAGTGGGATTTATTCCAGGGATGAGAGGATGGTTCAACATGAGCAAAACAATCAATACAATACACCACATTAACAAAATGAGCAGTAAAAATCATAGATCATCTCAATAAATGCAGAAAAAGTGTTTGACAAAATTCAACATCCATTTGTAATAAACACTCTCAACAAAGTGGGCACAGAGGGAACGTATATCAACATATAAAGGCCATATATGACAAGCCCACAGGAAGCATCGTACTCAAATGCTTTCAGGTTTTCACCTAAGATAAGGAAGAAGACAACATAATATCGGAAGTCCTAGCCAGAGCAATTAGGCAAGAGAAAGAAAGGCATCCAAATTAGGAAGGAAGAAATAAAATAGTCTCTACTTGCAGATGACATGATATTACACATAGAAAACCCTGAAAAACAACACCAAAATTTGTTAGATCTAATCAACAAATTCAGTAAAGTTGTAGGATGCAAAATCAATATATAAAACTCTGTTGCGTTTCTGTGCACTAATAACAAACTATCAGAAAGACAAATTAAGAAAACAATCTCATTTACAGTTGCAAAAAAAGTACCTAGGGATAAATTTAAACAAGGATATGAGAGACCTGGACGTTGAAAACCATAGGAAATTGATGAAAGAAATTGAAGACACAAATAAATGAAAAGCCCATACCCATGGATTGGAAGAATTAGTATTGTTAAAATGTCCATACTGCCTAAAGCAATCTACAGATTCAATGCAATTCCTATCAGAATTTCAATGGCATTTTTCACAGAAATAGAACAAACTATCCTAAACTTTGTATGGACCCCAAAAGATCCCCAAAGAGCCAAAGCAATCTTGAGAAAGAAGAACAAAGCCAGAGACATCACTCTTTCTAATTTCAAACTATATTACAAAGCTATAGTAACCAAAACAGTGTGGTAATGGCATAAGAAAAGACTCATAGATCAATGGAATAGAATAGAGATCTCAGAAATAAACCTAGACATATATGGTCAATTAATTTACGACAAAAGAGTCAACAATATGCTGGGAAAACTGGACAGCCACATGCAAAAGAATGAAAATGGAGCACTATCTTACTCATACACAAAAATTAACTCAAAATGGATTAAAGACTTGAATGTAAGACCTGAAACCATAAAGCTCCTAGAAGAAAACATAGGCAGGAAGCTCCTTGACATCATTCTTGGTGATGATTTTTTGGATCTAACACCAAAAGCAAAGTCAATAAAAGTAAAAATAAACAAATGGGACTACCTCAAACAAAAATCTTCTGCCCAGCAAAGAAAACCATCAACAAAATGACAAGACAATCTACTGAATGGGAGAAAATATTTGCAATTCATATATCTGATAAGTGGTTAATATCCAAAATGTATAAGGAACCCATACAACTCAATAGCAAAAATAAAAACAACAATCCAATTAGAAAATGAGCAGAGGATCTGAATAGACATTTTTCCAAAGATGACACACAGATATCCAATAGGTACATGAACAAGTGCTCAACATCAACAATCGTCATGGAAATGCCAATCAAAACCACAGTGAGATACTAGCTCATACCTGTTAGAATGGCTATTATCAAAAAGACAAGAAATAAATATTGATGAGGATGTGGAGAAAAGGGAACCCTGTGCTCTGTTGATAGGAATGTAAATTGGTGCAGCTACTATGAAAAATAGTATGGAGGTTCCTCAAAAATTAAAAATAGAACTACCATATGATCCAACAATTTTACTTCTGGATTTTTATTTGAGAAAATAAAAACTTACCTCTATTATATGCACCCCCACGTTCATTGCAGCATTATTTACAGTAGCCAAGACATAGAAACAGCCTAAGTGTTCATTGATGGATGAATGGATGAAGAAAATGTGGTATGTATGTATATACGTATCTATCTATATATATATATGTATACACACACACATACATACACCCACACAGTGGAGTATTATTCAGCCATAAAAAGAAAGAAATCTTGCCATGTGTGATAACATGAATGGACCTTGAGGACGTTATGCTAAGTTAAATACTTCAGACAGAAAAAGAGAAATATCATATTATCTGAATTTGAGTCTGAAAAAAAAAATCAAACTCATAGATACAGAGAACAGAGCGGTGTTTGCCAGTGGTGAGGGGTACAGGTGAGCAAAATGGGTGAAGGGGATCAAAAGGTACAAATTACGAGTGATAAAATAAGTCATGATGATATAATGCACAGCATGGTGAATATAGTTAATAATACTGTATTGTAGATTTGAAAGTTGCTAAGAGAGTAAACTTTAAAAGTTCTCATCCAAAGGAAAAGAAATTGTAACTGTGTGGTGATGGATGTTAACTAGACGTGCTGTGGTGATCATTTTGCAAGATATGAAAATACTAAATCATTACGTTGTACACCTGAAACTAATATAATGTTACATGTCAATTATACTTCAATTGAAAGAAAAGTGGTAATACATAATATACAGAATCTCGTAAGATTTATTTTGGGCATTTTTAAGGGGAGCAAGCATGCTGAGGGGTTTCAAAGCAAATGCAAGCCTCCTTAAACAATTCTGTGATATCTAGCTTGTGTGCATGTGTGTGTGTGTGTGTGTGTGTATGTGGAGGGATGTTTCATTCGTTTGACTTAGACACTTGTAAATATAAATATCTTAGAAAGTTATCATGACCATACAATTCTTAGAATCTATATTTTTACTAAAACCTTAATCATGTGTTAAACACTTCAGTTCTTGGACAAATGACATTTCTTCTATATCTTAAAAATGACTGGCCACTATTACATACTGAAAAGGTATTATAATATTTGAGTAATATATGACAATATTCAAAGGTTCAACATTATGAAAAACATTGCTTAAATGTTTAAAGTGAATCCGTATGTGAATAAGAATTAGGGAGATTAGATCAGTGTATAAAATTAAGTACATATTCTAATTAAAAGTCCATAGAAAATACTGGACATATATTTTTATAGAAATTAAACCTGTATCACCAATATGATTTACTGTAATTTTAGCAGCTGTGATATAAAATAAGCGATATGTCAGTGGCTTCATACAATTGAAGATTATTTCTTCCTTATGTCACAGCAGAATGCTGTTGCATATGTTCTAGATTGGTTAGTGGCATTGCCCCATTAGATAATTCAGCTGACTTGACTCCTTCTACCTTGTGGCTCTGCCATTCCCTGGAGCCATGCTGTCCTCTGCAACAGGTTGTCATGTGCAGAAAGGGAGAATGGGGAAGATACACCTGCCTCATAACTGTCTTCACAGCACATCATTTCTGATCACATTCCTTTGGAGAGAAATATTTATATATCTCTCTAGATATAAAGTGGTTCTGGAATAGAGTCATTTGCTGGCAGCTGCTTCTCAGTGACAACCCTTTTTTGTGTGTCTGAGGAACATTGTTGCTGAGCTAACATCTGTGGCAATCTTCCTCTATTTTATGTGGGATGCCACCATAGTATGGCTTGATGAGCAGTGTTCGGTCCATGCCCGAGATCTGAACCTGCAAACCCCAGGTGTCAAAGTGGAGTGTGTGAACTTAGCCACTATGCCACTGGGCCAGCTCCTCAGTGACAACTCTTTATCATGCGCAGGGGTCCATCTCTGCCACATTAGGGACAGAAAACAAGAAATTTTAACAAAACATAAGAAATGATGTGAAAGCTGCAAAAGGTAAAGGGTGGACATCATCAGCCTGAAAGACATAAAATCGAAAACCTACATAGGAGAGGACTTCTACAAGAGAAGGCAGTAGTCATAGAGCAATCCACTCACAGTGAGGTGGTGGAGAGCCAGAAGAGTGAGCGCTGGCATGGTGGCCAGTGTGACTCGGTGAGAACCACAAAGATAATAGCCAAGCTGTTGAACCCTCACAGTTCAACCAGCACTGGCCCTGGGAAGGCGAATGAGGACCCGGATGAAATCAGGGCTCCCTCGCCCTGAAATCTCCTCGCCAGGGTAGCCACAGTCTCTAGAAGCAGAATGCCTTAAATGTATACAATTGCACACATAACCTAGCAGGAAATCTGAAGTATAAAGGTGATCTCCAAAACAAATAGCATCATTTTGGAAATCCAGCCGATGAATAGAGACACCAATTTCCATGAACAGAATAATCAACACCAAAGGAAACAAAATCAGTACAAGACTAAGTATAATCAATCCCCAGAGAATTGTGGCAACACATAATGTACTTATATATAGAATCAACAGCTGGGCATTTTATAAATTAAGGTTGGATTTTGACATAATGTCAATAGATGGGAAGAAAAATAAGTACAAAGCTGGGCATAAAGAAATTATATAATTTTAAAAATATTTAAAAGCTTTGAAATTCCTTTTAAATGAACTAAATTTTCTATCGATAAAGCTAGAAAAACAAAAATTTAAACTCAAATAAATTAGATATGCATAAAATAGAAACCAAATACAAATTAGAATTGATGGATAAAACTAAAATGTGGTTCTCTGAAAAGACCAGAAAACCAGACAAATTTTGGAAAGTCTGACCAATTGGTTTAGGGAAGAGAGAGGAGGTGAAAAGGAATATTAAGAACACTGGAGTACACAAGTACAGATTCAGAGATTTCAAGCATTGTGAGATTAATATGTACAACTTTATGCAAATATGTTTGAATATGTAGATGAAAATAATTATTTTCTAGGAAACCTTAAATCACCAGACTCAAGATATACAAATCCCTAATAGACTAATAACTATAGAAGACAAGGCTATTTCTCTGTCAATGACACCAAGCCCAATGCTTTAGTTCTAAACAAAACGCCGATGAACAAATCCTTTTCAGTAAAGTAAATGTTCTAGTGCAGAGAGAAATGGTGGTGGTGGTGGAGAGAGATGATGAGAAGTTATTTAGCAAATTTTATGAAACTATCGTAATGCTAATTTAAAAGCTGAGCAAGGATAATACTCAAGAAAAGCTAATTTTATACAAAGATAGATGTGAAAATCCTTAACACAAGATTATCAAATAAAATACAGTGTTATTAAAGTGATACTGTTGTTTATAAAAATATTATTAAAAGAATAATACATTATGACTATTATCATAGGATTATCTCTGTTAATATAAGAAAATGTATTAATATAATTACTCATATAAACAGATTAAAGAAGAACAATTATGATCACCTCAAGAAATCTTGCAAAAGAAGTTGATAAAACTCAACACATTATTAAAATAAAAAACTCTTAGCAAACTAGGAATAAAAAGAAAATTTCCTTGATTTATAAGCTATTCAACAGAAACCTCCAGTATACATCCTTTTAATTAAGATAAGTTACAAGCATTACCACTCAATGCAGGAATAAGATAGGGATGCCCACTTCAAAGCTACTCTTCAGAGATTATAATAAAGGGCTTAGCCCATGCAGTAAGAGAAGTTAAAGAAATCAGAGGTATGACACTCAGAATGATGTGACTCTCATCATTATAGATGATAAGGTTATCTACTTGGAAAATCACCTAAAAAAGGAAAAGAATATTCTAATTAATAGGAAGTTAAGGAAAAATCTAATATCTACAAAAAATCTAATATGAGCTACACCCAAAATAAAATTTTACCCCATTCACAATATGTTGGTTTTCTCTTTATCTGGTTATTCATTTAACCTTTTTAAAATTTGTTTGCAAGCAATAATAAAATGTTTATTTCCCAGATTTTGTGGGTGTTGTGGGTAGTAATGAGAAATTGCATGTGCATGTTAATTGATGAGGAAATAATGGCCAATAATGAATGTGTTTTGTAAGCTCTGCTGAACAGAAAGAAGAAAATGCAGGGTTATTGATATTTTTGAATGGAAAAATAAAAATAATATTGATAATGGTGTTTTAGAAATCTCAGATGATCAGTTTTGATTTCTCTGCTCTCACGCAAACTTGAAACAAAGAAAAAAATTCACTACTATAGCATCTCATTTCAATGCAGTATAATTCCTCTTTATTATAAATACTGCAATTTTCAGTTATCTCTGAAAAACACCATTATTATAAAACAGAGGTCTCTAATCTGTATTTGTGCTTATGTTTATGTTAAACCACTGACATATATTAATTTTGTAACAGAATATTCTAGAAATTTCCAGGGACATCTTATTCTGTATCATTCACGAACATAATTCTAAAGTTTTAAATGTAAAACAAAGCGTTGCCCTAGAAAGTGAGCACTGATTAAAGTCACAATGTGCTCTTTTGTGGTAGTGTTTTTAATAAAATATTATCAGTGGTAAAATGTAAATAAAAAAGCAAATTGCTTCATTCATCATGTATTTTAAGCAGTTAAAATGAATGAACTCTCCTTTGAGAAAACATCTGACTAAGCAAAATAATGGTTATGAGTTTGAGAAAATGTTTAATGAACTTACTGGTTAAAATGCAGTTGTTATTTTAGAGCCCATTATTGTATGTTTTAAATTAATTGAGGTTTCTTTGCTCAGAGACTTTTTTTTCTTTTTCCGCTTAATATGCTAGCATAAGTGACCTTAATGACTTATGTGGATGCCAAGAAGTTACTAGGTGAGGAATGCTGATGGACATAACAGCATGCGACTGGAACAGCGTATCCATGAATCTTCATATTCATTTGTCTGGTATCAGTTCAAAGGCAAGGAAGTAGCCAGTGATCACACATGATTGTTCAAATAGCTCATATTGTAAGCATTCTGACTGATATTCATCTCCCATTTCTTCTTGTTCTGAAACACGCCTATTGACTATATATATGGAAGTTGAAATGATATTGCTGTCTACATACTGAAATATTTCAAATATCATATATATTCATTTGTTTAAGGCAACAGGAGAAAGTGTTTATTTAAAAACATGGGCCGTATACCAGCTTTATTCATAATTACCAAAACCTGAAAGCAACCAAGGTGTCCATCAGTAGGAGAATGGATAAATTGTGGTCCATCCAGACAATGGATTATTATTAAGCGCTAAAAAGAACTGAGCTATCAAGCTGTGAAAAAACATGGAGGAAACTTAAATGCATATTTCTAAGTGAAAGAAGCCAATTGGAAAAGGCTACATACTGTATGACTTCAACTCTATGACATTCTGAAAAAGGCAAGACTACAGAGACAGTAAAAAGATCAGTGGTTGCCAGGGGTTGGGGAAGAGGGAAGAATGAGTAGGTGGAGCACAGAGGATTTTAAGGGCAGTGAAACTACTCTGCACGAGACTGTAGTGGTGGATACATGACATCATATGTTTGTCTAAACCCATAGAATGTATAACGCTTAGAACTTCAGGTGCTAATGATGTGTCAGCGTAGGTTCATCAGTTGTAACAAGTGGACCTCTCTGTTGGGAGATGTTGATAGTGAGGGAGGCTATGCACGGGTGGGGACAAGGGATATATGAGAAATCTCTGTATGTTCTGCTTAATTTTGCTATGAACCTAAAGCTGCTCTAAAAAAGACAAAAAGTTTATTAAAAAGATGTAAGACTGACCATACTAATGGCTCTAAGATTGAACGTAAATCCTAATACTGGGAAACAGTTCTAAACCATGGTAAACCAATCATATGATTCATTATTACATGAATTGATAAGGTCAGGTCTATGTCTTCGTGAGGAATATTATGTTCCTGCACATGGTAGGAATTTATTAGATAAAATGCAATGTTTTGTTAAGCTAAAGAGTAAGTAAAATGGGAACTTGGACAAAGGAAAGACAGTCTTTTTGGAAGGGCTAATCTTAAAAGCAACAACAGATCAGAGTCAGAGACATGTCGAGTGAGCACATTCATATTAGAATAGTTTGGGGGCTGGACCAGTGGCATAGAGGTTAAGTTCATGAACAGCACTTTGGCAGCCTGGGGTTCACAATTTTGGATCCCCGGTGCAGACCTAGCACTGCTCATCAAGCCATGCTGTGATGGCATCCCATATAAAATACAGGAATATCGGCACAGATGTTAGCTCAGCGACAATCTTCCTCAAGCATAAAGAGGAAGACTGGCAACAGATGTTAGCTCAGGGCTAATCTTCCTCACCAAAAAAAAAAAAAAAAAAGAGAGAGAGTAGTTTGGGGGCACACAATGAGTTATCTGAACATGGGGGATAGCAAAAATGGATACTTTTCAGTTAGAAGGATGGGTTTGAATCTAGAGTTGTCTCTAGATGTCTTCTGCTCTTGGGCAAGTTAATTTGTGTCTTAACCAATCAATGCCTCTACTTCTTCATTTATGCTGAGGTATGAACAAGATGTACATGAATACTATTTAAGTGAATATAACTGGAAGTGGTACATAGACAAAAATTAATTCACAGAATCAAGGTTTCTGAAGTATAAACCTGACATTCCTTTGCAGTCCAGATCCTATGGCACAAGCACATTATCTGATGCATGGTAGAAGACAACAACTATGTGTTGAATGAGTAAGAAGGAAAATGTGGAAACAAAAAACACATGCTGGATGAGAGCCACATTGTGGAAGATTGTGGTAAGCACCTTAAAAATAAGTAAATAAATAAATAAATGGAAACTGAAATCTGTACCTACTGTGTATCTTTATAGTTTACAATGTGCAAATACAATGAACTATATACATTCTTCAAAATGTGTTTGGTATTTGACTATAGAAATTGAGCATTTAATAATTCTGGCTAGTATTTTGTATTATATAATATTCAAGAATTCACTCCTTCATTCATTCAACATTTCTTAAGTGCCTCTGATGTGCTAGGTATCAGGATAAACCTTAAACAAGACAATGTCCCTGTCTTCTTGAAACTTATAGTCCAAAGCGAAAAGGTGACATTGATAATTTTGATTTCATATTTCTTTAATCTCTCATGTATCAGATAAAAATATTAAAATTATATGGTAGTATATTCAGAATTTTGAAAAGTATGCCTTTTAAAAATTTATATTTAATTTATAGACAGTAAAGTTCACTTTTTAGTGTACACTTCTATGAGTTTAGACAAATGCATACAGCTTTACAACTACTACCATAATCAAGATACAGCTTTGTCACTCCAAAAAAGTCCTTGTAAAAGCAAACTTTTGATAAAGCTTTAGAATTTTTCCAAGAAAACAGAAATTTAGCATAAGAACAATCCAAGTGACTCCTAAATTATAAAAGTATAATTAAGTTCCACAAGTGTAGTCTCAAGGCATATTTAGCTTCAAGACACAGAAATCAGTGCAAAGAAGCTTAAAGTAAAACAAACACAAAACAGGGGATACAGTCTTTGTTAGCAAATACAGAAGGGTCTTCAGAGCTGAAATGAAGTGTCACTACCCACTGGAACTGCAGAATCATTGCTCCACTCCTCACCCCATCTTCTTTTACTAGTCTGCGTTATCTATTATCTTTGCAGCTTTCTGAGCAACTAGTTACTCTGTGGTGACAGCTGCTCCAAAAAAATGAATCCTCAAGCCTGAGTCCACATGATATTGTAGACTCTGCACCCACATGGAACTGACATGTCTGAATTCAGGTCCCAAATTCCAAAGAAAAGAATTAGATGCAGCCAGGGAGGTGAATCATTTTATATACAAACATTTTAGAGGTTATAGATGGGTTTGGCAGTCTCCCACTTCTGTGCAATGATACTTCAGCAAGAGAAATAGTAGGTGTAGTAGTTGTAGGAGTAATAATAGTAATAACAATAAGAATAATAATATCAAAATACCAAGCTGAAGAACATGCTTTATTTTAAAGGAATTTTCTAGAACATAGCTATCAGTTTGAGATATCTCAAACAAAGGAGGAACTATCAGAACCAGGGAAAATGAGATACTCTATTAAGGTAATACTGAAAAAACTAAGAAAAAAAAATGATTGCGCTAATAGTGACCAATGCCAAAATAAACCAGCCAATGTTCAAAATGTTGAGCATTGAGGAAGACCTACAGATTCCCTGGATGAATTTTTGGAGATAATCACAATAAATTAGGAAAAGAATTTAACTTGAACATATTAAGAAATAAACATTTTATTGCACGACATGGACAATGCAAACAAAACATTAATATTTAAAAGTAAGTTACCAGACAATCAAACTTATATTTATGACATTAGATTTTTGAGATTGCCTGCAGTAGTTGATGAAATAATCTCTGTTCCTATAATGACACATACCTGTGGTATTGGACTAGCATGTTAAGATCATCTCCAATTAAAGTTGCATATTCTATTTATTTCTCTCCTAAAGATCTTGATAAGGACATGGTAATAAAAATGCAGTTACTAGTTATATTGTCAAGTGTTCAGGAAAAAAATAAAACCTGAAATCTTGGATACAAAACGGAAAGAGAAGGGGATATGTTTTACTTTTATTTTCTTTTTCATGAGATCCAAGATGATAAAGAGAAATGCAAAACATAGCTCCTCGTACTCAAGCAAAAAAAAAATCAACAATTCTGTTTGAAAGCCAGAAAAAAACTCAGAGTGGGAAACAATAAGAACTAGAATGTTTGCAAAGAACTTTCACAGAATCTAAGTTCTATCTCAAAATTATAAATATTATTAATTTTATGAAAATGATTCCTGACTCAGTAAAATAGAAAGAACTCATTGCCAAAGAGTCATTCTTACATATCCATATTTATATTTATTATGTAGATTAAAAATTAGAAACCATCTGCCAAGTTCTCCTCTTTTGGCCTCAGTGATTCTTTGTACCATGAAATAAAATCTATTCACATGCACATGCATGTGCACGCACACACACACATATATGTGCACACATACGTATATATAGCACCAAATGACGTTTTGTTATTTTTCAAACACAAGCCCAATAAAATTGAAATCAATCATGGACCAATAAAGCTACAACTAAAACTGCTATGTAATTTTGAAAATATTCAAAATTAATATAATAAAAATCCTCCCTTGATGAGAGGGATTGAGCTAAACCACGTATAATCTCAGTACAGAGTAGATAAATATCTATGTAGAGAATAATTCTACAATTTGCAATAGGACAACTTGCAAAAATATTCATATTCTATCATCTAATGATCCATCTTTCATGGAAGAAATGTCTGTGTTTTTTCCATTCTCAATCCACGACGAGTACTCTGAGTAGAGGCTTTGAGCTATAGTCAATGTAATGGACAAAGAATCTCAGAAAATGGATGTTGAACTACATTTCTAGCAAGTTTTGATAGAAAATACATGCAGCAGATAGAGGTTTAATGTAGTTGAATTCTCCATTATTCAGTGACTAATTACTCATTTTGCGGTGATCCGGGTCTGTGGCTTCTCCTTTTTTCCCTCTGGCTGCCTGCCTTTGGCCATTTCACAGTTCATTAGCACCTTCAACATCTGATCGGCAGGAGAAGAATATAGACAGGACTCAAATCCGTCAATTTTACAGTTCTGTATCACTGGGACTACAGGTTTGGTGAGATATACAACTGAAACTAATACCTGAAGTGGAATTATGAAGGTTCTTTTGAATTTCGAGTAATCATTTTCTGTGTCACCAGAAATACTCAGAAGCCGATTACATTGAGATAGTTTAACTCAGTATTTTTTTAGGATGTTTTTTCCGTTGAAATTCCCTCTCTTCTCTTTCTTACATTACTACCCAGGGTGCAGTGCTTTATTGTATAATGTAGACACTTAAAAGATATAGAATGTACTGGATTAAAATCATGGAAAGGACACACTGCATTAAATTTTAAATCTGCCTCTCACCACAAATAATTCTTTGTCTTATTAATGGCTTTCTCTTAAAGTAAATGAGTAGTCTAATAAAGCAAATATAATATTTTCGAGAGTAATATATATACATATAAATGTATATAAAATAATAACATATTAAATACTACGTGGTATATATGTATGTCATAGCAATTGTGTTGTGTCCAATGTAGTCCCTCATATATTTGTAGGTAATTTATACACTATTTGTATATATATTATTCTCATATTCTAAGATTCACATGTTTTTAAATACATATTGTAATTAAAGTAAGTGGGTACTTACATTTAATTTGGTAATACTTCTTCAGAAAATCTATTAATAAATAATTGCATATTAAAATTATGAATATATATATATGAAGCACGAGTAACTTTATTCGTTTAAGCTTAAGTTTCCAATAAAGTTACTGTGAGATTTAAATGGGAAAATGTATGTCATATATTGATTTAATGCCTGGGGCATAATAGTAAACAATCAACAAATACCATCTCTTAATATTAAGATTACATACATATATATGTGTCTTCATTTGCCTTCGCTTATGGTTTCAGGGTGGGAAATCCTCACCTAGTGCTACTTTTGTCTATTGCACACATGTCACTCTAACAGTTTCCCAGGGATGCATATTCAATTGGTATCACTTACAGGGCTCAGCCATGACTTAAGCAGCGTTGGGAATCTTCTACATTTAAAAGTGCCAGAGTGTGTAAACCTGAGTTCTAGTTTTGACTATGTTGAGTGAACTGTGTGGCTGAATAAAGTGTTTTGCTTCTCAGATCTTCAAAAAATGGTCCCACCTAGTCTGCAATATAACAATCTTGAGAAGACAAAGATGGCACTGGTTTGCTACTGCAGGAATCTAGGCAAATTAATAAAACTGGAGCATGCATGGAGAGATGGGAAAGCTTTTAAGAATGCATCTATGCAAACTGGTGTAGCCACTATGGAAAACAGTATGGAGATTTCTCAAAAAATTAAAAATAGAAATATCATATGATTCAGCTATCCCACTATTGGGTATTTATCCAAAGAACTTGAAATCAATGATCCAGAGATTATGACCTGTATGTTCATTGTAGCATTATTCACAATAGCCAAGACATGGAAGCAACCCAAGTGCCCTTCTACAGATGAATGGATAAAGACGATGTGGTATTATGTACAATGGAATACTACTCAGTCATAAAAATGACAAAATCATCCCATTTGCTACAACATGGATGGAGCTTGAGGGTATGATATTGAGGGAAATAAACCAGGCAGAGAAAGACAAATACTGCATGATTTCACTCATATGTGGAAGATAACAAATACATGGATAAAGAGAACTGATTAGTGGTTACCAGAGAGGAAGGGAGTTGAGGGGTTCAAAAGGAGTAAAGGGGCATATATGTATGGCTATGGAAAAAATTAGACCATTGGTGGTGAGCACAATGAAATCTATTCAGAAACTGATAAACAACAATGTACACCTGAAATTACACAATGTTATAAACCATTATGATCTCAGTAAAATTGCTGGAAACAAAAAGAATGCATCTATCATTATGATTTCAATTAAGACATTCATGGACAAACGTCAAATCTGTCTTTCATTTTTGTAATATCATAATTTTCAATTAATCATAGGATATAGCCACCTGCGTATTCAATCTCATATCTGATTTTCCACATGCCAGTTATCTGATGACCATTGTCAAGGAAAGTGTCACAATCAAATGTAGTAACAAATCTAAACTCACTAGGTCTAACATTAACTGGCCCTCTTCCAACTCACTAATTCCATTTCACATGATTTCATTATGCCAGTCTTCTCCTGAACCCCATTAAGTTATCTTAAAATTCTTTCATCTTCTTCCACAACCCTCCCCCTGACATCCACAATTCATATGCCTATGTCTACCTCTAGACTTTGGGTCACTTCCTCTCTTCCTGTCCACATTATCTCATCATGTAGAAACTTGATTTATATAATGGCCAAAGTTGGACACCTGGCGGATCTACTGCTCAAACATTTTGTTATCAACATATTTTGAATCTTACCAGACCATTCTTTTGCCATCAGAGAGTCTTACTTTCCACAAATGAGTAGCTTGTTTTCTCACTTCCCACTCTGCTAACTTTCTCTATGCTTTCTGTTTTCAAATTTTTCATGCCTTCTTCCCTTGGTAAGGTGTTAGTTGATAAAATTTGGTAAAATGGGACCTCACCCAGGATATATTTTAAGACACATTAAGATAGATAGTCACCCTCTGTGATTTACTTATCCAATGTTACCCTCATTCTTCTCTGAAATTGTCTCTTCTTAATCCAGTTCATATATCTTATTTGTTTATCTCCAGAAATACACGTTGTCTCATGTCCTTATCTTCTCCCATTTTTTGTGTATATACCTATTATATTTACAGTAAGGAAAAATTAATGTTTTATTTGGTACTTCTTGAGTGTCCTATTTTTGTGTGTGTGTGTCTAGGAAATCCTCATAAAGGATCAGGGACATATTAGGCACTCAGTAAATATTAGTTGAATTGATTGATGAGAATAACAGTGTGCCCTGTGCTGGACCAGGTAAGAAAGTATTTAGATGGGAAAGTACCTTGATAGATGACTGGATGACTGAAAAGGAAGTAGAGTGAAAGACGTTTGGGAAATTGAGAGAGGAAAAGTGAGCATTATCACAAGGAGAAAAAGAAGAGAATGTTGGACATTAAGAGAGGCAAGTTTCTCTGAAAGTAGGACACTCTTCCCCGGAGGATGATAGAGCATTAGACGATCCATGTACTTCCTTTTTATTTGCTATTAAAATAGTGTCTTTTTCTAGCCTAGTATTTTAAACTTCTTCAATTAACACATGCTATGTTCAATAAATGATAGAGAAAAAGACAAGGGCAAAAAGAGAAGACTCAAAGTAAAAGATTGGTAAACCTGAAACTCCAAACTCAATTGCATGTCGTTATTATTACAGAAAAATAAGCCAATGAGTAAAAAGCCTAGGCTAAAATAGCTCTGTAAATGAAATAGGAGTAGATTTGAAGCATTTTAATATTAACTGAGTATGTTAAGAGTGAATAATAAAGCATAAAATGCAGATATTTTCTTACTGAGCAATTTGCACATCAGTTGATTTGAAATAAAATGATTTTCTCTCTCACATTGGATATGAATTAAGACCTTTATCTATTGTTGATGAAAAGAATCCATAACCAATCTGTAAACGAAAATTTGGGTGAGTTTATTCTGAGCTTAAATTTTACGATTATAACCCAGGAAAGTCTTTCTACAAAGGAACAGAGCACTCCAAAGAAGTGGGGGTACATAGGGTGGTTATATACCCTCAAAGAGGGTGTTTCACATGATTGAAATGTCCGTCCCACAATAGTCACAAGATTGCCCTGTCTGCACAGCACTTGATGGACTCAGCAGGTAGTGGGTCTGCTATCTTGGTGGGCGTAGCAGGAGGCAAGTCTATTGTCTCAAGCTGGGTGGTCACAGGTGAGAGCGCAGCAATCAGCTTCTAGCCTAAGGAAACATACTTAATCCTTAAGGAGACACCAACATTGGGAGGGGGAGGGAAGTTGCACCTTTATCTCAAGGGCCTTTGCTCTTGCCATACGGAATCTCTAAAGCAGATATACAATGCATGCTCAATGGCCTTGGTCAGGCCCTTTGGAAAGACAAGGTCAGGCCAAATTAGGTTTACACCAAATGGCTTCCTCATATATTCCAATATATCCTATTACTTGCCATTTTTATTTGTCACTATAAATACTGATATATTGGGATTATTAGGTTATATAATATCCCTGCTTCTAAGTTATCTAGATATTTTGAGCCCACAGTGGGATATTTTCTTGAAATTTAACATGGAATTAACATGACCAGTATCCGAGTAATGTGGGGGACTGGTCTTGGCCACGCCAAGATATGTCTCTTTGGCATGAGGATTATTTGAGCCTGATTGCTTTTGAAAAACTGGGACAAGGAAGGAGGCTGTGAGTGGTGGAACTTGCTTGCCCTTTGTTAGGAGACATTTACATTGTAAAGGAAATCTCTATCTGTAAAGGTGCCTCCCTCTCTGTACCAAGAAGAAGAAAGGGGATGACATTCTCTCTAGAAATTCTTAATCAATGCCAAAGGCAAGGGCATAAATCTGCATAATAATCTTATTCCTGTTTCTGGTAACCTCCTGTAACTGACTGCCCCCACTCCCAACATCCTCCTTTGTCGTTAGCTGAGATGATAACTTAAGGTGGGGGCTTCAGCCATTTTGGCGAGTTGCTCAGCTTGCCTGACCTCTCCCATGTATACATGTTATAAAGCTTTGTTTAATTTTCTCCTGCTATTCTGTCTCATGTGAATTTAATTTATTCTCTGGCCAGACGAGCCCAGAGAGGGTAGAGGAAATGTCTTCCTGCCCTACAGTAACATGTCACACTAAATCCTTTGATGCTAAAATCTGATTATATAAATAAAAAAAAACACAAACACCACTCCACCAACAATAAATTAATTTGACCTAAGGGTTTGCTTGATTTTTGTCATTGTTGGTGAGCTTCTTAAAACAATTTTATGTGGACAAAATTCATACTCTTCTGCCTATTGTCCTATTTCCAACATTATAAAGAAAATCTTTGTATCACTTCAATTATAATTGAAGTAATTTGTATAATTTCAATTAGTGCAATTAAACTAATATTTTGTAATTACTGTATGATTCAGCAATTCCACTCTTACGTATAGACCCAAGAGAATTGAAAACATACATTCATACAAAAAAGTACGTTAATGTTCATAACAGCATAATTCATAACAGCTAAAAAATAGAAACAACACAAATTTCCATCAACTGATTAATGGATAAATATATTGCGTTGTATCCATGCAATACAATATTATTCAACCTAAAAAGAAATGTAGTACTGATATATACTACAACATAGATGAACCTTAAAAATATCATGCTTAAGAAGCCAAATACAAAAGGTTGCATATTATATGATTCTATTTATAGGAAATGTGCAAATTCATAGAGATTGAAATTAGTTTAGCTATTTTGGAGAATGGAGGGAGGAAATGGATGATGGCTACTAAATGGGTATGAGGTTTCTTTTTAGGGTGAAAAATTTTTCTTGAATTAGATGGTTGTGACAGTTATACAACATTGAGACTACACAAAAACCA
The DNA here is from genome assembly GCF_041296265.1 of Equus caballus. Lineage (NCBI taxonomy): Eukaryota > Metazoa > Chordata > Mammalia > Perissodactyla > Equidae > Equus > Equus caballus. Next base: position 91,500,025 of record NC_091697.1, on the reverse strand, counting down.
CAGAATTTTACACTTTATAACAGTGAACTTTATGGTATGTGAATTATATCTCCAACTAAAAAAAACACTTAAAACCAATATTGAGTTTGATTTTATTGTTTAACTTGACAATTTTGGAGTAAAGTTTGCAGTGTTTTTTCTACTTTAGAGGTTTCTCAAATTTAGGAAATTAATTTTATCATTCATGACATTATGTATCAATTCTTTATAAACTGTTGTTTGCATTGCCTTTATTAAGGTCTGCCAGCAAGTGCTGATAATTTCTCTTCTTGTAAAAATTTGGCATTTGTGGGGGCCTGGAATTGGCCACCCCAAGATATGTCTCTTTGGCATGATGATTATTTGAGACTGGTTACTTTGCAGACAGGAAAGCAACTGAAAAGTAGAATTTACTTACCCTTTGTAAGAAGCATTTACATTGTAAAGGAACTCTCCATCTGCAAAGATATCTCCCTCTACCAGGAAGAAGGGGGAATGACCTTATCTCTAGAAACTCTTAATCAATGGGGAAAGCAAGGACTTAAATCTGCATTTGTTTATTGTGCTTGTCTGGCAACCTCCCGTAACTAACTCGCCCCTCCCCCAACATCCTCCTTTGTTTTTTAGCTGGATATGATGTTTGGGGTGGTGGTTTTGGCCATTTTGGCGGGTTGCTCAGCTTGCCTGGGCCTCCCCCATGTGTGCATTGATGGGTAAAGATGGCAAGCAGTGGGATGTGTTGGAGTACATGAGGAAGCCATTTGGTGTAAACCTAATTTGGCCTGACTTTGTCTTTCCAAAAGGGCCTGACCAAGACCATTGAGCATGCATTGTATATCTGCTTTAGATATTTCCTATGGTAAGAACAAAGGCCCTTGAGATAAAGATGCAACTTCCCTCCCCCTCCCAATGTTGACATTCCCTTAAGGATTAAGCATCTTTCCTTAGGCTAGGAACTGATTACTGCACTCACCTGTGGCCGCCCAGCTTGAGACAATAGACTTGCCTCCTGCTATGCCCTCCAAGTTAGCAGACCCACTACCTGCTGAGTCCATCAAGTGCTGTGCCGACAGGGCAATCTTGTGACTATTGTGGGAGGGACATTTCAATCATATGTGAAATATCCTGTTTGGGGGTATATAACCACTCTGTGCACCCCACTTCTTCGGTGCCCTTTCTTCCTTTAGGAAGAAAGGGCCTGGGCCATGGTCCTCATAAAGCTTTGTTTAATTTTCTCCTGCTATTCTGTCTCATGTGAATTTAATTCGTTCTCCGGCCAGATGAACCCAGAGAAGGTAGAGGAAATGTCTTCCTCCCCTACACTTTCTAACAGTAGAAAAAGATCTTGAACGTGAGACTTCCATAAGCCCTCTACCTAAAAAAGTGAAAATGTAAAACATTATCTGAATTTGCAAATAAAAATTATAATTTCTAGGATGTTGTACCAAGAAAATAAAAAAAAATAAAGAATCATAAATATACGTATTTTGAGATAGAAATATTAAAAGTTATGACTAAAAGTCTCCTTACTGTATTTATGATCTTAATGTTTCCCATATTTCTATTTTATAGAAAAGAAAGAACATTTACTTGCAAAAGTCTAACATGGAGGCAATTTCAAAAATTACACAAATTTATTGTTATAACTCATTACAAATAGGCTACAAATAAAATTAATGAAATGATGAGTCCACATAGCAAATCAGATAAATTACTGCACATTAGCTTTCTACAAAATTTTACTTACTAATATCCATTCCCAAGCATCCTGGAGTTCAATGAGCTGGTACACTATAAAATGACAAAACGATCAAAAGAGGGAAATTCTAAAAGACTTACATTTTTAACTTGAAGATAGTGACCTAATAGTAGCATAATATAAAATAGAACCCAAGATGGAGTGTAGGCATCAATTTGAAACCCCATTTTCCTGACAATTATTAATAAATTCCTAGGAATGTCTAAACACTCAAAGTATTTCCGCAGGTTTCTGCCTTCCAGGCAAAACAACAAATCTCATCTCTCACTGCTTCCCTGGGCAAACCTTGCATTCCAGCCAGGTCTTTTAGCAGGAGTCTAAACACTCAATTGAATTCTGGAGCCAGGCAGTCTGAGGACCTGGAGACTAGGGAATGGTGAGGACTGTGGTGATTTCTGAAGTAGATAGCCACGCAAAGCAAGCAAGTGCTATTCAGAAGAAGCAGATAGTGTCAGTGTGGATATCCAGGCCTAGTACTATGAAATTATATTTTTTAAGATGTCTGATCATTAAAACACTTTATTAAAACAATAAAAATGACCGCAAATCTTAATGCATAAAACAAAAGATAACTGCATATTTTGCATATGAGTAAAAAAAACAAGAAGTAATAAGGTGAGAGCTTAGAAAGCAATAAGAAAGAAGAAGGCAATGTAATTTAAGTAAAAACAGGAAAGTAGCAAAAATGAATGGTGAAAAATTGAAAACCTATCCCTGCAATATATGTACCTACTGTTTTAAAAATAAAACTTGAGTTGTATTGAGTTATTTCTAGCAATTAAAATACATTTAATTAGTTATATTATTTCTAAGGATATTTTAAATGATTTGCTATTAAATGCAATTATTTAAAAATCAAGAAAAAAGTTGATTTAATATTCTTTTCTATTGTAAAACTCTGAAGGTGATTTTAATACTCCATGTTTTTAGGTTTGAGCCGGCAGCCAGCAGTTGAAATTGACATGTGAGAGTTCGTCTAAGTCCCAGATCCTAGCTGCCAACTGCCTTTTTGTTCTTGTTTCCTTGGAGACGGAGGTTGGTTTTATGAAAACAAGGTAAGTACAACTTTTACAGGAGAGAAATGGAACAATCCTTTGTCAGCTTGCTGGCTGAGGCCTGTAAGTACAGTTTTCCAAAAAACACTGAAGTTTGAAACCGGTTGAAGCATAAAGGAATGCCTGGCAAAACATGAGTGTGTATGCTCTTCCTATCTGATGTACGAAAATGACCCGATAAAGTATTAAAAATTATCAAAATTAAAACAATCAAAACTTTATTAAGTCAATAAAACTTGGGTCTAGAGAGAAAAATATGAGATACAGCACCTTCAACAATGAGATGCTTTTAAATCTTCAACAATGTTGAATAGATAATTATTGAGTGATACTCTGGGTTAACGGTTCTCAGATACGCCGTACTTCCAGTTGGCAAGAGTGACTCGCTCAGCAGTGATTTGGGGGAGGTAAGGAGGAGAGGAAGTGAAAGAAGACCCTCCTCCCCCAGCAGTGTTACAAAAGTTCTTCAGGTGATTCTCATTTGCCTCAATTCCTCTTCCTGTAAAAATCACTGATCCGATCTAACTGTCTAATTTAGAGGAAAAGGATACCAAGGCATAGAAAGACAAAGTTGTTCAAACAAAACCTGAAATCTAGCTAATGGAGAGTCAGACAGAGAACTTAGCTCTGTCCCTTCTTCAAACATATTTCCATTTTATACAGCGTTACAGGTTGCTGCCATTGTAATGATTGCAAAATTCTCTTGATCGTTTTATTTTTCTTTATCGTCAACTGAATATAAAGAGATTTAATCATGGTATGTAAGAAGCCTTCATAAAATATAAGGATTTAAACCCGTTACCCATTGAATGTCAACAGTTGCTCTTTCTCAGCATAACAGTTAATTTACCCATGCTATCCATAATGAGCTAGAAAATATAACAAAATTTAAGGGCGGATATAATCTCATTTTTTAAAATTTTAATTTAATCAGAGACCATATTTTTGTTTGAACTTAGTTTCAACAACAGGATGTATTTAGAAAAAATTCACCTTCTAAGAGTTGAACCATCTTGCATGGAGATTCTTTGTGTCACCGAAGTGGATTACAGGCCAAAACAAAGGCTGTGAAAGCCCATGGCTACATCTGTTACCTGTTTAGGTGTCTTAAAAACATATTTACATTTTAAAAATTGGAATTCCTTTGCCTCTGTAACAGTAATGACTTGGTAAATTGTTGGTGTTGTCTGATATTTTAAGAAAAACTGTCTCTTTAAAACCATGATAAAACCCAGAACTAAAAAAGCTAATTTCTATTTCAGTGAATCAAACAACAGTGATTAAACACAAGGTTCCTTCAATGAGGTTCTATCACAGCCTTCATGTTTCCCATCACACTACATATGGTCCAATTGTTTACAGATTACAAAAAAATCCCTGCTCAGATGTTAAAACAAGATGTTTTCTTCACTTTCAAATGGCAGGCTGACTGCCAATTTTTACAATTAGTTATTCTGTGCAAAGGAAAAAAAAAAGAAGTTTAATTATCACAATTTCTTATGTTTGGACATTACTCTGTGATGGGCTATCAACCTAAGTACTGACAGAAATGAACTCTGGTCCACGACATGGGGGGAAGGCTCTGGGGAAGACAGCTTTCTGTAAGGGAGAGGGAACTGCAAAATAAGGAGGGCAAAGCATCTTCACCAGAAATAGGTATCACAACATCAAGGCAACGCAGCCACCTGCCAGTGAAAATGTTTCCCTGTGGCACCGTCTGGCAGGCAGAATTTCACAGTGTTGAACAATGGCACTGCACACACCATGAATGCACCTATCAATGGGTCACTGACTCTTTAAAAAGACCTGCTGATAGAGGTAGAGTGATTATGGCAGGGCAACAAACTGATGCTAGAAAGACTGGCATTCAGATGCTAAATCCCTGGTTATTGCAAGAGCTCAAAGTTGGTGTTCTCATTCCTTAGAGGAATTGTTTGGATCCACATTAAACTGTAATGATACTTTTAGTTGGAAGTTGAAGAAAACAGATTAATGAACTAATACACTTAGAATTCTATGTATTATATATTTCAGTGTCCGTACCCTCCTCAAGCCCCCCAGATGCATATAACAACTGATCTAAAAATTACTGTTAATAAATAATAATAATACACCAAGAATAAATAATAATACACCAAGGATAAATAATACACCAAGAATCATAATAGGTGGCCCCGAGATGGAGGATCATAGCAGGCAGACTAGGGAAGGGATCTGAAAGAAATTCTTTTACTCCATTTTGGTTGGCTTTTAATAGAATTTTGTATGTATTAAGAACTAGAGTTTTGAAAATTACTTGAGGCAATGGTAATAAATCTGTATTTCAGGAGGAGTTGTGCTAATGTGGTGTCTGGTGGAGCTTCCTTTATTTCTCATGTTGTCTCCATCTATGGACAGAAAGGAGGAAATAGTTGGATGCCAACTTTCTGGGGTTTGTTCAAACCTGGGTAATTTTGCAGGTTACTCAAAGATTTCACCAATAGATGAAAGGCATTTCTTTATTGGTTATGACCTATAATTTGAGACCCTTTGGCTGCCTCTGGGGGCATGCATCTCATTAACATTACATAAAAGCTATTAATAGTTTAGAAGTTGAAAATATATGTATGTGCCTATGGTATGAGGAGGGGACATACAAATGGCAATGGACAGAATAATGGAAATTAAAATCCTTCTAGTCTCATTTCCAGAGTAACATTGTTGGTCCCACCACAATCCTAAATAATACGACTATTCTTCTATATCTTGATTTATTATTGTTAGACTCAAGCAATTTGCTTCCCTCTTGAAAAAACTTGAGGAATTTACCTCAAACCTGCTGCCTCCCCTCTTCCATACTTGAATTTTGTTAGTTTTATTATAATTTTTATTTCTGCTAGTGATTCTCATTTTAAATTACTTGGAATGAATTTTAACTACTTAAGGAGTTCAGCAATATCTTCTCTGAATAAATTTCTAAAATATTACAGGTAAGACTATTATCTTCTTTGACTCCTACTTTAATCTGCACAAATAATTGAATACTCATAAGACTGATACAATAATAACAAGAAATTTCTCTTTGGTCAATTTCTCTCTAGTATATCACGTATGTACACAGAGTATAATGTTATGTGATGCATGCAATTTACATTTGATTCTGAGGCGAGTCACAGCTGGCACTTACTTTGAACGTGTTTCTTAAAACTGCTTTTCAAGTCAAATATATACAAATGGAAACTGGCTCAAAATTAAACTCATCCTATAGAAACAAAAATTCCATACCATTTTTATATTAGTGCCCATTCATTCTTCATTTATTCATTCATTAAATTATGTATTCATTTCAAGCCAGATAATATGGATGCTCAGAAGATTAAGAATCGTATATCACTCTAAAGAGTTCACCGTGTGGTAGCAAGATCAGTGGTCAGTGCCCAGACATCAATTCTTAAGCCAATACTAGGTCATTCAGACCAAGTATTGAATCTCTTTTCCAGCTGCTAACCTTCACCCGGGACAGGGCTTCCTATTTCAGGGGGCGCTATAAGTGTTTCTGATGCGGGGTCGGTGAGCCGAGGAGTCGAAAGAAAGATTTCTTAGACTCTCAAGATCTGGCAGTAGTGCTCTTTTATTTAGAGAATAGTGTGGAATAGCATGGGGACAGGACCCATGGGCAGTCAGAGCTTCTGCTGCCGCCGCTTCTGCTGCCCCCGCTGGCATGTGGACAGGACCCATGGGCAGGCAGAGCTGGTGCGTGGGGACAGGACCCACGGGCAGTCAGAGCTCCTGCTGCTGCCCCGAGTTGAGGGTTAGGGCTAAATTTAAGGCATAGGTATGTGAGTTATCTCTTTACAAGACAAAGAATATGTAAAAAAGTTAAAATGGTATCAGTGCAGGTGGGGTCTGGTCATTGAGTGATCCCATGACTTTTAGACAAGAACCAAATTGGATTAAGTAAAGTTTAGAAAGGTTAGACGCCACCACCCTAAACCAGTTACATGAGATTGCCAGAGAGCAACCAACTTAAGTTCTTGCCTTCCCCATTAAGAGCTTCTAGAGATACGACCATTCCCCCTTCTTCCTGGCACAGAGAGGGAGGCATCTTCACAGATAGAGGTTTCCCTTAGAAATGTAAACGTTTCCCAACAAAGGGGCAAACAAATTCCACTCCTTGGAGCCTGAATCTCATCTGTAGTTTTAAAACTAACCAGCCTAAAAATCCTCATCATAAGCCATTTTAAAATTAAGCAGCCTAAAAATCCTCATCATTTCTATTGTTTTCTTTACATCTCTAAGTCCTCTGCCACCAACTTTTTTATGTCTGGTTTATTAATTGTATTTATGTAGCTAATCTGTATTTCAAGAAATGTATTTTTTCATAAGATCTGCCAAAGAGACAAACTTCATTAATAGAGACATTTTTTCCTTAAAAAGTTCCTAAAATCTATTTTCTCACACTTTTTAAAATTATTATTTTAAGGAGAAGTTGGTATTCCAGTAAAGGTCATAATTAACATAAACTTAACAAAATTTGACCTGACTCTTGGATTTACTTAATGTAAGCTTCATTAGGAATCTCTTTTACTATAAAATATTAAACCTAATTAAGCCAAACAAAATTATTTGGCATGCTGAATGGGATACTGAATACAGTTCTCTGCCATGTTTGCTTTAAATTTGGAGGGTCAATCCAGGTCATGAAGCCATGACTAGTGTGGGGACCTGGATTTGGCCACCCCTAGATATATCTCCTTGGCATGATTATTAAGGCTGGTTTCTTTGCAGACAGGAAAGCAACTGAAAAGTAGCACTTGCTTGCCCTTTGTTAGGAGACATTTACATTGTAAAGGAAATCTCTATCTGTAAAGGTGCCTCCCTCTCTGTACCAGGAAGAAGAAAGGAGATGACCTTCTCTCTAGAAACTCTTAATCAATGCCAAAGGCAAGGACTTAAATCTGCATTTTGTTTACTGTACTTGTGTGGTAATCTCCCATGATCAACTCCCCCTCCACCCCCAACATCCTCCTTTGTCTTGATATTTAAGTGGTGGTTTCCACCATTTTGGCGAGTTGCTTGGCTTGCCTGAGCCTCTCCCGTCTACACATTGACAAATAGAAATGGCAAGCAATGGGATGTGTTGGAGTACATGAGGAAGCCATTTGGTGTAAGCCTAATTCAGCCTGACTTTGCTGTGTCAACGAAAATAATCCATATCCGATCTATAAATGAAAATTTGGGTGAGTTTATTCTGAGCTTAAATCTGAGGATTATAACCTGGGAGAGTCTTTCCACAAAGGAACAGAGCACTCCAAAGAGGTGGGGGGGTATACAGGGTCGTTATATACCCTCAAAGAGGATGTTTCACATATGATTGGAATGTCCCTTTTACAATAGTCGCAAGACTACTCTGTTGGCACAGCAATTGATGGAAATAGCAGGTAGGTCTTCTGTCTCAGTGAACGCTGCCTGGTGGCACTCTGTTGTCTCCAGCTGAGTGGTCACAGGTGAGTGCAGCAATCAGTTCCTAGCCTAAGGAAAAATGCTTATCCCTAAGGAAATGCTAATGTGGGGGGAAGTTGCACCTTTATCTCAAGGGCCTTTCTTCTGGCCATAGGAAATGTCTAAGCAGATATGCAATGCGTGCTCAATAGCCACAGTCAGGCCCTTTTGAAAAAAACAGTCAGGCTGAATTAGGTTTATACCAAATGGCTTCCTCATATACTCCAATATATCCTATTGCTTGCCATTTTTATTTGTCAGCTGTTTTTTCCAAAAGGGCCTGACCGCGGCCATTGAGCACCTATTGTATATCTGCTTTAGATATTCCCTATGGCGAGAACAAAGGCCCTTGAGATAAAGGTGACTTCCCTCCCCCTCCCAACATTGGTATTTCTTTAAGGTTTAAGCATCTTCCCTTAGTCTAGGAACTGATTGCTGCGCTCACCTGTGGCCACATAGCTTGAGACAGTAGACTTGCCTCCTGATACGCCCACCAAGATAGCAGACCCACTATCTGCTGTGTCCATCAAGTGCTGTGCCAACAGGGCAATCTTGTCACTGTTGTGGGAGGGACATTTCAATCATATGGGAAATATCCTGTTTGGGGGTATATAACCACTCTGTGCACCCCACTTCTTCGGTGCCCTTTCTTCCTTTGGGAAGAAAGGGCCTGGGCCATGGTCCTCATAAAGCTTTGTTTAATTTTCTCTTGCTATTCTGTTTCATGTGAATTTAATTCGTTCTCCAGCCAGATGAACCCACATTTGGTTAGAGGAAATGTCTTCCTCCCCTACACTAGCAATTACTCGTGCCATAATCTTCAATAATTTCATCTCTGAAAATAGTAAACAGAAAGTAGATGTTCATAGTCCTTTGCTAAATGAATGAATCGGAGCTGGGCCAGGACTCAGGAAACCTAGTTTGGTTAAAACTCCAACTCAACTTTAAGTCACTTTGGATTCTTTGGGCCCTGGGAACCTCACTTGTAGGGTGAGATGCTCAGATAGTATCCTTGGTATGTACCTCACATGAAAGTACAGATCAGTACTTTGCCAAAAACTCAAAGGGACCTTTCTGTAGCCTTTCAGAGCTTGCTCACCAGATCTCTATCTCTCTCTAATACTTTGTCCTGCAAATTCTAGCCCTCTTGGACTTCCTGAACACTGTCTCTGTCTCCTCAACTCAGGGACACTACCAGTCTCTACACGGGTTCTCCTGTCTCATAATGTTCCTGGAAACTCTCTCTAGACAGTGAGCTGAGGCATATTTAGGGCTCCAGTCATCTGCTTTCCTTTTCTTGGCGATTATTGTACTCAACTGCCTATTGTCCAAAGTCTGAAAACAATTGTTTGATATATTTTGTTCAGATTTCTAGTTATTTAAGGTGAGAGGGTAGATCTTGTCCAGGTTATTCCATCATAGCTAGTAGCAGAAACTTCTGATTTATTTTGGCATTTTTTTTACTAAAAAAAAAGGTACAGTCATGCACCACATAGCAAAATTTCCGTCGATGATGGACAATAGGCACAACAGTGGTCCCATAAGATTAGTACTATATAGCCTAGGTGGGTAGCAGGCTATACCATCTAAGTGTGTGTAAGTACACTCTATGATGTTCACACAACAATGAAATAGCCCAGTGACACATTTCTCAAAATGTATCCATATCATTAAATGACATGTGACTGTAAATTATTCACAAAGAGCTGTAGTTATAAAACATAATTTTAATGACTCACCTGACAATTGCAGGACTTTCTTAAATTAAGATGATCAAGAACTTTAAAATTCTTTCTAGTAGATCATTTATTTTAAAATTAAATCACTAAAATATCTAAAATTTCTTTTCCTAAATATTAAAATCACATAATAAGCAAATAAAACTTACAACATAGTGTTTATATCACAATATTCTCAGACTATAGCACATCACTTTCACTTATTGTACAAATTTTTATTATTCTATGACATGGGAATATGCCAAGCCAATCTATCCAGCATTTAATTGCCCCTGGCTTATGTGTGCACTAGTGAAATATTTACTTTTAAATTTTGAAGGAGTGGATGTGCAGACATCTGAATCAAGGTACGAAAGGCGAAGAAAGAGGAGAGAAAAGAGGGTTAGTTGGAGAAGAAGGAAGAGTATTGATAAAAAAAATGTTTTAAAACTTGAGTGCAAAATTCTCAATCAAGAGTATATTTAGAAAAACTTCAAATACATCCATAGAGATACCCAAGGAGGCTTTTATACAGAGTTCTGAATTATATTTGCAACACAATTAACTTCAAGATATTCACTAATTTTTCTACTTAAATATCTTTTACGAAAGTTGTTTTAATAGTTAAAATGTTGAAAAAAACTACACACGAAAAAATTCAACTCAAAAAAATTTGAAATGTGTGGTACAAGAGGATCATGGAGGGAAGTAGTGGAAAATTACTAGGAAAGAAAGAGAAGAGCCATCCTCTGGTCCTGGAAAACCAGGGTTTGGGTTTGGACTTCATTCTCTAAGCTGGTGATCTCCGAAAAATGAGGTATGTCCCATTTGCAAATGGTGAATCAGTGAGGAAGCAAATATAAGAAGAGTTTTTTAAAATTTATTTTCCCAAACATAAAAATTACATAATAAACAAAACTTATAGTGTACTTATCTAGTAGCTACATGTGTATAATTTAGAGATGAATATACATATGGGTGTATGGTCAATCTTTTTTTTTCCTAACTAGTATTTTATTATTAAAATTCTGGAGATCATTGTTCTAAGCAAGTAGGGCAGAGACAATGGAAACCTCTTGAGCAAAGGAGTAACAGGATCAAAGCAGGGATTTATGAAGACTACCCCGGTCTATGGGCAGTTGTCTCAAGTATCTGTACCGCAGGGAAATAGAATGATTCAATCCTTAGACGTTTGATTTTTCACCACACCCAGATTGTCACAGCCTCTCTTGCCTCTATTAATGCAAAACGATGTTTCTGTCCTAAGCGGCCTTTGGGGATCATTTTAAGTGGTGAATAATTTGGAATACTATTTCATTAGTACAAAATATCAAAAACAGACACTTTCACTCTTTATGCAGGCATTGGAATTCAGGCCTTGAGAACTCCAGATAATTGGACATTTGCCTGTGGAGTAAAACACCAGACTACATCCTGTGGTTCATTCTGGGTGGGGGAGGCAGCTGGCCATGCTCTTCAGCTCCTGAGAGGGCTGCCTAACACCGTGGGATTGTAGGAACTTACCCAGCTTTCTCTTTGGAGGGAGTTTCAGCCTGCTGCAGGTCACTATAAGGCTTAGGCTATTCTCAGTGTAAAAGGAAGGGTAGTGTGTGTGTATGTGTGTGCGCCTGTGTGAATTAAAATCACTTTGGCAAAGAGTGAGAAGAGCCTGGTATTTAATCTTAACAATTACCAAGCTTGAGAAAGCCTTTAAATATCAAGAAATGAACATGCTAAACATGTAGTAAATTGGCATTTTAATGTTGCTAAAAGGGGATGAATGCAAGTACAAAGACCGTAAATCAAAGTTATCCCTTATCTTTTAGATACTGGCTCCAATTAACACACAGTAGTTCTGGAATGCATTATAAAATTAAAACTACAAAATGTACACTGTCATTACTTAAGTTTGAAAACATATTTAGTACCCGCAAAAACATAAAAATTTTTCATTAAAAAAATAAGAATTTTTAAGTTTTTATATAAAACAAATGCCATGAAAATAGCTATAATATATTTTGTAAATATAGTTCTAAATCTCTGGACCTGTGCTGCCCAATATTGTCACCACTAGCTGTAGGTGGTCATTTAAAATTGTATTTAAAATAATTAAAATTATATAAAATTGTAAATTTACTTCTTTCATGACACTGGCCACATTTCAAGCGTGGCCAGGTGCTACTGTTTTAGACAGTTCCATCACAGCATTACTACCAACAAACTTTTATATGTAAAATAAATCTGAAAATAATTTGAGAAATTACAATAATAAAATGCTGAAGGTATTGTTGTGTATATTTACATTTGTGTGTGGTATGCATAAACATGATAACTATTTCAATATTCAAAAAAGACAACTAAATGCTTTTTATTTGAAGGATGCTGAAATGAAACCATTTTGATAGGAGTTTTACATATCAAAATGGAGCTGGAGAGAGTAACGAGTTATTGTCATCCATGTGATTAATTCACAATGCACACCACTTACAATAATGGAATTGCTACAATGGTCTGTTATCACTCCTCCAATTAAACAGGGAAATAATACATTTCACAGTATAAAAATTAATATTCATTTGGCAATCTATCAAATTAGCTCATAATCACTGTGAATTTCTCAATTAGAACTGTAAACCCTTGCCTTACTCAGAATAATATTAACAGAATTTTTGAAACAAAAGTATAAAGTGGATCTTTTAAAACACATCTGTACTAAGTTTGATAAGTAATCATTATAATTAGTGCTTTTGGTGAAGATTTTATTAGAGGAGTTCAGTTTGTTTCTGATTAAAAAGTCCGTCTTAAATGGATGGGTTCATATTAAGCAAAGTTTTAAACATATGAAATCTAATGTAGGACCAAAAAGAGCAGGATTTCATTTAGGAAGTAGATATCCAACAGTTTAGTCCTAGTGGACTTCAGGTATAATTTTACTATTTTTAGCTCTTTACAGATGAAGTGATTAAGATGCAAATATACATATAAATTAAGTGGCAGACCCAAAATAGAGCCCAGTTTTTTGGACTACAAAAGCAAGGGCAAGGCTTTTTCCTTTTCATGCTTTTGTTAAAGAAGCTCAAAAAGGTGACATCAGCTTAGCAAAAGCAAATAGCATCCAATGCCTTGTCTTATTATTACCTATTTGAGTAAGGAACATGGTGATTTCCAAGGTTACACATAATTCATATCTGACATTCATGAGGATAGGAATAAATGTCCACTAAACTGCACATAAATCATTATAAAATAACTTTTAGATATTAGCAATTAGATGCTAGTCAAAATGAAAACAATAAATCCAAACACTTGACTTAGCATATAAGACCTTGAATGATCTGGATCCAACCTAAATACTATTGCTTACACAGCAACACATAGATTTGCTTTAGTCAGTAAAGTTTTAATCCAACACACATTTATTATAGCTGCCTGCTATGTGTCTAGAATTGTTCCACACATTTAGGATGGCCCCAGAAAGAAGGCATTCTTACTACCTTCAAGGAACTGAACAAGATGGAGAAGCAAATCTGTCTTATATCCTTGAGGATATTAATTTTTTAATAAAAGAAAATAAACAATTGAAAAAGGTAATAAGAGCTGTGACAAACATCCCTGCTATGGAACACATAAGACGGGGTCAATTCCGGCATTAAAGAGGTAATCCATAATTTGAGTTTTAGATGATAAAGAAGTATTAGCTAGGCAAAGAAGCCCAAGATGGGTAATTCTAGACAGACAGGCCAACCTAAATCTCTCCTGAAGAGATTTATCTAATTGCTTCCTCCACATTTCTAATATGTTCCACAGTTTCTTCAAACTTGACATACTATAACTGAACTGATAATCTCCAATCTTGCTGAAATCTGAGTCTCTCCTTGCTACTCTCTTGAACAAGCTAGACATCTGGGGTAATCCTTGACTCCTTCTCTCACATGCCGTGCTTCCATTCAGCAACTCAATACTTCCAATTCAGCCTCCAAAGGATCTTTCAAATACATTCTTTTGGTCCCCATCCACACTTGGAAGACTCTAATTACTAGCTAGTAGGTCTCTCTTCCTTTAGTGTCACCACTCCTTCATCCACTTTATGAAGATAGAGTGACATTTTAAATGGTAAAATGACCATGTCACCCTCTTGCTTAAAATCTTTTGAACGTCCTTCCCTGCCCTGAATAATAGGAGCCCTGATATGAGAGCTGAACTCTCCCCCTCATCTTAGGAACTCCATTTATCATGTAGCAATAAGAAGCTGCTTTCAGTTTCTCCAAACCACCAAGTTCTTTTGCTTCTTGGCTCTCTAAATTTCCTAGTCTCTCAGCCTAAAATCTCACCAATGCCTTTTTTTTTTCTGGTGCAAAACTCTAAAGATTTAGCTGAAATGTCACATCTACCAGTAAGCATTCCCAGACCCTCCAAATCTAGGCACATTGTCCATCTTCTGTCCCCTTTTACTTTTCTTTACTTCCTTTGTCATAGCATTCATTCCATATTCTGAAATTACTAAGATTAGTGAAGCAGGACCTAATTAATGTTGTTCTCTGTTGTACCCGCTGTGTCTGGCACATGGAATAGGCTCAATAATGGTTAAATAGAAATTAAAATTCATGGGACACATTTTCTTTATCTGTTAGATGAATGAGTTAGTGTAATAGCTTATGATTAACGACTCTTTCTGTTTTAAACTTCTCTGAGTCTATGATAGAGTTTATAAGTATCTTAGTTCCATAAAATTGAATAGACAGCACTTCACCTCACAGCTTTCTACTGTACTGTTTCTTTTATACTTTAGACTGTGAGCTCCCTGGGGTCAGTGTTCATTTCTTATTCATCTCTGCAATCTTAGCTACTGCCACACATAGATCCTTAGTCTTTTTTTAATTAATTTTTTATTGAGGTAGCATTGATTTATAACATTATATAAATTTTTTCATGTGTTTTATCATTGTATTTCAACATCTGTATAGACTACATCATGTTCACCACCAAAGGTCTAGTTGCCATCTGTCACCATACAAATGTACCCTTTTATCTCTTTTACCTGCCCCTCTTCCCCTTTTCTCTCTGGGAACCACCAATCTGTTCTCCGTATCTACGTGTTTGTTTGTTGTTTTTTATCTTCCACATATGTCTGAAATCATATGGGGTTTGTGTTTCTCTGTCTGACTTATTTTGCTTAGAATAATACCTTCAAGTTCCATCCATGTTGTTGCAAATGGCAAGATTTCATCTATTTTATGTCTGAGTAGTAATCCGTTGTATATATATATATATATATATATATATATATATATATACCACATCTTCTTTATCCATTCATCCATTGATGGCCACTTAGGTTGTTTCCAAGTCTTGGCTATTGTGAATAAGGCTGCAATGAACATAGAGGTGCATATATCTTTTAGAATTAGTGTTTTGCGTTCTTCGGATAAATACCGAGAAGTGAAATAGCTGGATCATATGACAGTTTTATTTTTAATTTTTTGAGAATTCTCCATGCTGTTTTTCATAGTGGCTGCACAAGTTTACATATCCACCAGCAGTGTTTGAAGGTTCCCTTTTCTCCACATCCTCACCAACACTTGTTTTTTCTTGTTTTTTTATTAATAGCCATTTCAATGGGTGTGAAGTAATATCTCTTTGTGGTTTTAATTTGCATTTCCCTAATAATTAGTGATGTTGAATATCTTTTCAAGTGCCTGTTAGCCATCTGCATATCTTTTTTGGAAAAATGTCTGTTCAGATCCCCTGTCCATTTTTTAATTGAGCTTTATGTTGTTGTTGACTTGTATGAGTTCTTTATTTATTTTGGATATTAACCCCTTACCAGATGTACAATTTGCAAATATCTTCTCCCATTTGGTAGGTTGTCTTTTAATTTTGTTGATGGTTTTCTTTGCTATGCAGAAGATTTGTAGTTTGATGTAGTCTCATTTGTTTATTTTTTCTTCTGTTTCCCTTATGTGAGGAGACATGATATTCAAGAAGATACTGTTAAGACCAATGTCAAAGAGGATACTGCCTGTGTATTCTTCTGGGAGTTTTATGGTTTCAGGTCTTACTTTCAAGTCTTTAATCCATTTTGAGTTAATTTTTGTGTACACTGTAAGATAATGGTCTACTTTCATTCTTTTGCATGTGGCTGTCCAGTTTCCCAACACTGTTTACTGAAGAGACTTTCCTTTCTCCATCGTATATTCTTGGTTACTGTGTCAAAAATTAGCTGTCCATAGATGTGTGGGTTTGTTTCTGGACTTTGACGTTGGTTCCATTGATCTGTGTGTCTGTTTTGGTACTGTTTTGGTTACTATAGCTTTGCAGTATATTTTGAAATCAGAGAGTGTGATGCCTCCAGCTTTGTTCTTTTTTCTCAAGATTGCTTTGGCTATTCAAGGTCTTTTGTTGTTTCATATAAATTTTAGGATTCTTTGTTCTATTTCCATGACAAATGTCATTGAAACTGTGTTTGGAATTGCATCGGATCGCTAGATTGCTTTAGGAAGTATGGACGTTTTAACTGTGCTCATTCTTTCAATCCATGCACATATAATATCTTTCCATTTCTTTGCATCTTCTTCAATTTCTTTCAACAATGTTTTATAGTTTCAGTGTATCCTGAATGATTACCTTGCCAGGTAGAGTATTCTTGGTTGTAGGTTTTTTTCCTTTGAGCACTTTGAATATATCATGCCACTCCCTTATAGCCTGTAAGATTTCTACTGAGAAGTTGGCTGATAGCCTTACAAGTTACATGTAACTTGTCGCATACAAAGGAAACTTGTATGCTGTAACTTGCAGGTTTTAGGTTTCTTTCATTCTTGACGTTTTAATTGTAATGTGTCTTGGTGTGGGTCTCTTTGGTTTCATCTTGTTTGGTACTCTCTGTGCTTTCTGTACCTAGACGTCCATTTCCTTCCCCAGGTTAAAGAAGTTCTCAGATATTATTCCTTCAAATAAGTTCTCTGCCCCTTTGTCTCTTTCTTCTCCTCTGGGACACCTATAATGAAAATGTTAGTACACTTGATGTCCCAGAGGTCTCTTAGTCTGTCCTCATTCTTTTTAATCTTTTTTCTTTTTTCTGTTCAGCTTTGGTGATTTCCTCTACTCTTTCATCCAGCTGACTGATTCATTCTTCTCTGTCATCTACTCTGCTATTGATTCCCTCTGGTGAATTTTTATTCCCATTATTCTGTTCTTCAGTTCTGATTGGTTCTTTTTTTGTACTTTTTAAATTCTGTATTGAAGTTATCACTGTTCATCTGTTCCTTTCCTCAGTTCAGTGCACATCCTTATGACCATTAGTTTGTGCTCTTTTTCAAGTATAGATTGCTTATCTCTGTTTCATTTAGTTCTTTTTCTGAGAATTTGTCCTGTTTTCCTTATTGAAATGTATTTCTTTGTCTCCTCATTTTGCCTACTTCTCTGTGCTTATTTCTGTATCAGCTACATCTCCTGACCTTGGAATTGTGGCTTTATGTAGGAGATATCTTATGGGTCCCAGCATGCCCTCTTGGCATGCCCTTGGGGTGTCCTCTGGTGGGCTATGTGTGCTCTTCTGTTGTGGCAGAGTTGCTATTGCCATGGGCACATGGTTAGGGTGGCCTTGGGGAAGGCCAGATAGTAGTGAGGCCCAGCTGTATGTGGCTGCTATGGGCACATTACTAGGCAGGGCAAACCTCTGGTATGGCTTTTTACAAGGTCTGGTATTGCACAACTACTGAAGTTTTGTTGGTGGATGAGTCAGGTCTTTAGCATGGCTGGTTGGTAGGCGTGGGGGCACATAACTGCTTCAGGCCCCCCAGCACGGCTGGCTGCAGGGCCCTGCTTCACTTAACTGCCTCAGGTGTGTTGGTGGGCAGGACAGACTTCTGGTGATGCTAGCTACCCAGTGTGTGGCTATTGCCAGCTTGCTTTTGGGTGTTGCAGGCCTCTGGCATGAACTGGCTACGTGGCATGGCACAGCTGCCTCAGAAGTGCTGATGGGTGGGGCAGGCCTCAAGCACAGTAGCATGCAACTGTTTCAGGCATTGGTAGGTGGAGGATCCCTTGTATTGGGTGTTTGTCAGACCTAGCAGGACGAGTCTGCTGTGGGATTGTTTGTAGGCAGGGTCAGTCCCTGGGGCAGGCTGTTTGTGCTGCCTGGCTGCACTCAATTGTCTTGGGTGCTATAGTGGGTGGGCAGACTCCTGCACTAACAGGCTAGAGGAAAGATTCCAACGTCATCTACCAATGTCTATGATAGTATGGCTAAATTAGGCCACATAATGGCTGCTGCCAGTGCCTCAGTCCCTCATGGGTAGGCCCAGCTGCCCTTTGCCTCTCCAGGATGGACTCCAAGCTTAGTGGGTGAGTCTCTTCTACCACTGGACTATGCCCTTTTCTATCCGGTATTTTTGAGCTGGTTTCCAGGTCAAGTGCATAGGCCCTGTAAGAGCAGATTTTCTTTTCCCTGGAGTTCTATAATTTTCCTGGGCATATTCCCCATTAGTTTTCAAAGCCAGAAAGCCAGGTATTATGGGATCTTATCTCTCTTGTGCTGAATCTAAGGGTTGGAGTGCCTAATGTTGGGCTCAAATCCCCTGCTCTTCCAGGAAAAGCTCTGTCCCTTTGAGATCACTCCGCACTGTGTAGTGCTGCAGCTAGGGTGTGGGTTTTTCCTCAGCAGGGCTATCTCTCTGTCTCTTCCACCCCTCTTTGTGATGTCCCTTGTTGTGGAGGTTATTTTTCTCGTTTCTGGGTGTCTGTCCACAGGTAGTTGTAGGTTTGTTCTGTCTGCAGGAGGAGGCGAGTTCGGGATCCTCCTACACCACCGTCTTCCAAACTCCACTCAGTCTTTATCAGATGAATAAACATCAAACATATAAAGGAGAATGCAGTATTTTCCAAAAGTATATCATTTAAAATCTCTCAAAATTATGATTACTTTTAAGAGAAAACCTTAATGCATTATGAAACACTAGATTCAGGAATAGCCTAATTTTAGCAATTTTTAAATAAATAATAATTTTTTAAAAATGTGTGATATGAGGCATATTGCACACAAAATTGTGACTCCTCCCAATTGCCTCCAATCTCAACTGCTCTTCACTAAATGGGCTGCTGCAAAATTCGGGAAGGGAAGAGGTGCATCAGCACGACGAAGGCTCACGTCTCCACATATTCGCAGCAACTTTTGTCCATGGGAGAACAGGGACGATCACTTTGGCGAGTAAATTAGATGACCTATTAATTGAGTATTCTAAGAAGTTAGGACACTGAATGAAACTAGGGCTTGGTTGTTTCAGGAGACAATAAAAAATTAATGTTAAGACAAATATCAATTTGACTAGAAGAGAGGAAGAAAGAATATGAGAAGGAAAATTATGATTTTTGTTGCTATTAACCCTGTATCCCTCATATATGAAAGCATCCGATGTACATAGATGTTTATGTATAAGTACTATCAATCATATTTATTCCTAGTATACAACTTTTTGCTCATGCCCACACTATTTTTGTATGTGTTCAGCTATGCTAAGTACTTATGTTATATTCTGCTAAATGAAAATATAACAAATAATATAATATCATAGATTGAGAATAATCCAGAAACTAAGAATCACTTCTCTTCCTGGGCATCTCACAATGTTCTTTCTTGGTGTATGTAAGAAGAATCCTAAATACACCTGTTTTGGTTCTGCTATCAACTGGCACCAGCACTCAAAAGAATCACATAACTTCCTTAGATGTCATACGTGAAATATGGTTCTTCATTATTTCATTTATAAAGTTCTATGTGCACATACCTAATAAATTTATCATGCTCATAGGACATGATGTGCTCATGATAGAGATGTGGAATCAGTTTCATATATCCTGACGCGTTTATAGCTTCAGCCTTTAAGTGTGTATATACAGATTTATTTTTTCTTGTAGCAACAATACAGTACCCATGCCTCTGAAATAAGGATGCTCCTGCGTTCCTTATATACTTAAAGTCAACAAGTTAAGATAAAACTAATAACTATGTTCAGGGTAAAATTAAAATAAATATGAAAATGTAGGGGGCTGTTCACATGTCTCTTTCCTGGTCAAATGTGTCAACCTTTGGACAGGCCTGCTGAAAAGCTTGAATAGTTTTTCCTTTTACATTCTTTAGGACTACTGGTTCTGACTAGCACAATACCATACATTTAACCATTTGTTGAATTTATCAATGACAGGATATATTACTTTTACCCTAATTCTCTTCCAAACTGTCCCAAACTGCATTT
Organism: Equus caballus; assembly: GCF_041296265.1. Taxonomy (NCBI): domain Eukaryota; kingdom Metazoa; phylum Chordata; class Mammalia; order Perissodactyla; family Equidae; genus Equus; species Equus caballus. The sequence goes on along the minus strand of NC_091697.1, from coordinate 91,479,783 downwards.
TAAAACATGTGATGTCTAAAAAGAAAGTTGTAAAGGATTTATTGCTTTGTTTATTGATCAAATACTAAGGATACATCCAACTGACCATTGACTCTTACCAGAGTGTATTTACTTGTTGCTTATTTCCTGTTGCTCCTTTATATTTTTTCTGCATTAGGAATGGGTCAATGTGCACTTGTATTGATAGAATCTCTCTGAGTCACTCAATCTTTTGATATGTATTGGATTTTAAGAAGCCAAATTGTTAAATATAAATTAATGGCAGTTCTGGAGAATAGAGGCATTACTTTAGTAAAGCAAGTGTGTGCACTAATTCGAAGAAACACTCGAACTTATATTATATGAAAATACAGAGCAAAAAACTGACTTAGAAAAGAGGAAATATGATACATCTGTATATTTATTAACAGATCCACATATTAAATATTTTACTCGGCATGTAGGCATACATATATAGTGTTTACATGCTCAAACACAGCTTATTACTTTGTGGTTGTAGAAATTGATGCCTAAATTAAATAACCTAGGCCAAGTAGTACAACAGAGTGAGGTTAAGGAAAGAAAAACTTGGATTCTAGATTTTCATCCTAGACCTGTCATTTTTTTTGCTAATCTGTGTGACTGTGGCAAGTTATTTAATTTATCCCATCTAATTTCCTTACTTGTAAATTGGGTATACTAATATTACTCTATACAGGATTGATATGAAATAATGCATATGAAATACTTAGGATAAGGAATGGCTCATATATATGTGTATAAGTAACACAGTTTTAAAAAGTGAAACTTTTTCTTCCTGTTTCAGCTGAGACCTTTGAGATATTACATGTGAGCTGTTATAGTAGTGCAAAGTGAGAATCTGGGTCACTTAAGTACAACTTGCAAAGGAAGTGGCCTAGGTCCCTAGTTGAGCTCACCACTCACCTACAACCTATAAAGAAGTGGAGAGGACATGAATAATCATTGGGTATTAGTGGGAGAGCTTCATGAAGGAGCTGTCAGGTTGAAATGACTTCCAACTTCTCCCTCCAGAGCAGAGGTGAGGTGTCCTCTCTCACACACAAGAAGAGTTTAACTTGTGGTCTGCTGGAGTCTGTGGGGCTCAGAGGCTAGAGCTGACCCCAGGCTTTAAAAAAGTGTATCTATGAGAAGTGTGGTTACTTACCTATGGGGAAAAGAGAGAGAGAGAATGAGATAGCTTCAGAAGCTTTCTGCATTTCCTTTTGAGATAAGGGTAAGGATGTGTGAGTGTTTCCCATTAACCAGAAGTGAACAAATGGAACAGAGTGGACTGGGTGGCATTAGATGCTAGCTGTCTGAGAGAGGAAAGAGAGTGCATGACTGTTTCTCATAGACCATAGTGAAGACAGTGAGAGAAGGCCCAGAACCAATTCAAATCTTCTACAAGAAGATTGGGTGGATAGGCAAGGCGATCCCCGCCCCTACACTGCTCCAAAAAATGACAAGGAGAGGGACCACCCTGTGGCCAAGTGGTTAAAGTTCCACTCACTCCACTTTAGTGGCTAGATTAGTGGTTTGGATCACTGGCGCAGAGCTACTGTGCTCATCAGCCATACTGTGGAGGTGTCCCATGTACAGAAAGTAGAGGAGAATTGGCACAGATGCTAGCTCAGGGCTAATCTTCCTCAAGCGAAAAGAGGAGGATTAGCAATGGATGTTAGCTCAGGGAGAATCTTCCTCACCAAAAAAGAAGAAAGGAGAAACTCCTGAATTCCAAAGGGAGAGAGAAGGAACATAAGTGTGTGGCTGAAGGAAAATGTATTCTTGTCTTGGGGAGCACTATAGAAAGTTTCCAGTAGTCTCATACCCTCCAAGAAAAGGAGGGACCATCGATCACCCAGACCAGAAAGAATCAGCTGTAAACATTGGTCAGAGCCAGAAGTAACCAGTGCTCTCTGGCTGCTTGTCCTCGCTCAGGTAGTATTTCCCCACCACCCTGACCTTAATGCCTCCTCTCCCATCACAGAAGGTGAGACTCTTGGCAGGTGTGTGAGGGGCAGGAGGAATCTGGCCAAATGACAGGATAAAGAGGAAGCTGATAAAACTTTCCATCTTTGCCACCTGCTACCAAACTCACAGGGTCCTGGAGTGGGTAAGGAAGTGAGATTTTTAAAACAAAGTTCAGAGCTTTTGAAGATTGCTCTGGTCTAAACCTGTGCTGGCCAGTACCGTAGCCACGAGCCATGCTTGACTATTTAAAATGATTAAAATTAAACAAGATTAAAAATTCAGTCCAGCAGTCCCCCTAGCCATATTTCAAGTGCTCAGTAACTACACACAGCTTGCTTATTGGACAGTGAAGATATAGAGCATTTCTATTAGCACTGGCTCTAGGTGTACGAATTGCTAAACTGAGAAGTTTGCTTGTTTGTTTGTTACTAAAAGTCATCAGGAGACATTTGCTATTATCTGAGTGTGAGTGGATAGTGTGATTTCACAGGGTCGGGTTAAATGGCCAGACGTGCGGAGGAATCATTGATCTTCTGATTACACTCTGTGAGTTATAGTCCTTCGGTGTACCAGTTATTTATATAGGCAAAACTCTCCACCCTATTTAAAAGTATCAATCATTATTTGGAATAATAAATACCAAATGTAGTGCCTGTGCATCTGTCCACCTTCACATTCAATTTTTTTTTCCTTCTTGAAAATTTCAGGTAAAGTGAGGGAAGAATATTTAACAGCCAGTAAAGGCATTTAAACCAAATAAAATGATGACATTTGTGATGTCCTAAATATTCTAAGTTTTAAAAATAATCCTAAAAATAAAAATATTGCTGAAATGTAAATATTATAAAAACATCATTTTATAGGATTGAAAACTTGAAAATTATTTATAAACCTATTTTGTCAAACTTCAGTGAAATTGATTTCAGTCTTAAGTGTTACAATAATCTAATCATTAACATGAATATTTGAGGTGCTTGAAAATCGTCCTGGATCCTCCTGAGTTCTAACAGTCATTAGAGTTTTCTTTTGTGCCATCTGCATAACCTAGACAGAAGGCGATTAGATTGAGTCCACTTACAAACACACTTGTTCTCTTTTTACTCATTACTTTCCCAAGATTTAATGTGACATATTAAAAACATAAAATCATATGAAATACTTCATCATAAACACCAACCTACAAAAACATTCTTAGCACATTACTCCATGAGGAAATAAGTGTAATCTTTCTGCTGAAAACATATGGCAAATTCACAAATAGTGCTTTTGCAGGTGTTTTAAATGGGAATAACGTTGCTTATAAATCTCCAGGAAAATGATAGCATGTTCATGCTACAGACGCTAGAGCACTTACAGTCCAATCCCCCCTTCGACAGTTGTGGAAATTGAGGCCCATTGTCACTTTCCTTAGGCGGCAGTCTAATACGGGACTTAGAAACGTGGGATTTAGCATGGGAAGAACTAAATTCATGCACTGACCCTGGCATGTATTTGCGGCAAGTTTGGGCAAGATGCCTAACATCTCCAGGCTTCATATTCTTCCCATGTAAACTGAGAATAATAATAGAATACCAGCCTCATACATTTCTTATAAGATAGGAGATGATGTCTGTAACATATGCAATTTATGTTAGCAATCATTTTTCTTCTCATTTAGTGCTTTCAGTTTTTCTGTGTTCACCTGTTTAAAGTCACATGGCAAAGTGAATGAAATCATAAGCCATTCACCATCCTGTGTGACCTCACCTCAGGGATGCCAGCGCCTCATATTTCGGCAGCCTAGGATCAGTTCTGAACAATTTTTCCAAGGCAAGCCTTTAGTGCCTGAGTAGGTAGGATTAAACTGGTGTTCTTTCTCAGTTGCATTTGCTTCCAGACTCTTCTTTCACATTTGCAAGCTTGCCCCCAGAGCAAAGAAAGTTCTACCCTTCTGTTAGTCCCAAGCCCTCCCTCATTTCCTTTCCCCAAATAAATGACAAATTTTTCAAGGGAAAACTACATCTTGTTATACCTGAGTTTTGTGTGCAGGACTTTGTGTATAGACATAGGCTATGTCAGGCAAGAGGGAAACTGGAGCCAAATTGATATGAGCAGAACAAGAAGACAAAAGAATCTGAGACTGAACCAAAGACTGCTAGCTAGAGTCCACAGCCTGTGTTAGGGAAACCACGTGGCCATAGAAGAGAGGATCCTGAGCTGTTCTCAATTTATCCTCGAAAGTACATAACAAATCCGGCATGCTTCAGGCAATCACCAGTAAACATCATAGGAGGTACAAATCTGTCAAATAAATGAGAGTGTATCATCTGACCAAGCACACAGATGCCCGAGACAGAGTTTATGGGCAGGAAACTCCAGAGACGTAGCAACAGCCAGTATTCAGGCCCCATTCCCCGACACATTCTAGACAGTGTACAAGGATCTGGTTGGCCTGAGTACTAGACTGGAAGAGAGGAACCCCAGTCCTGAGGGAGTTTATATGCTGCATGACAAGGGGATCACCTAGCTCTGCTCCGCTAATGATCAGGAGCTGGAGTCCAAGTTGTGTAGTTAAGCTTGGGCCATAGGAAAACTTTGGCCTCTACCTCTGTTCTTATACCTCAGCAGTGAGGTACAGCTGGCCTCTGGGCCTTGAGAATTTCAGTTTCAGAATGGTCCTGCTCTTCCAGAATGAGTGAACACATCTCAAAATCTCAGGCTATAAACCCAAGGGTAAAAGAAAGATAATTTTTATTATACCGTTTTAACTTACCAAATCTAACATCTACAGCAGGTTGCCATTCAGATCTGGGAAACATAATCTTAACCAATCACTGGTTTTCCCCTACTCCAACTGTGTTCAGTTCTGGAGTATAGTGTAGTAGTGTCACAGCAGCAGAAGAGGAGGGTGGCTTGGTCCTCAGAGTTACCAACTGTTTGGCCTCTGACGAGATCAACATTCTTCTCTTGGTCCTTGGTCGTCAATCCACCCATATAACTGTTGCATAATCCATTGGCTATAGAATTTTTCTAGCATGGCTTTCTCCTCGACAATATTTTCACCTCTGGATGTCAACGGTTGTAATCATTTAGGGGTAAGGAAAGGCACAGGAAACAGTGAGCTTCTTTTCCATATTTCACAGGAGCTGATGACTTTCAAACTCTACCGCCAATAACTCTTCTGATTCCAGTCTAATGGATCCAGCAGCCTGCTCAGCTTTAATGCTTGGATGTCTAAACAGTCAGTTCTCCTCAAAGCAGGTCCCTCCCATACTCTTCTCCATATTAGAAAAAGGCACTAGCTTCCAACTCGTTTATTAGGATAAAAATTCCAAGAATATCCCTGATTCTTCCCTTTCCTTCATTGTCTAAATCCAGTCCATAGTCCATCAGCAAATCCTGTTAATTCTACCTTCAAATATATAATTTTAAATTTCTCTTAACACCATTGTCACCACCTAATTTAAACAATCTTCTCTCATATGAACACTATTGTAGACTCCTAGCTTGTTTTCCTTCTTCCCCTTCCAATCCATTTTCCTTAGGCAGATCAAAGTAATCTTTAAAATGGTAAAGCATCTTGTAATTTATCTATAATTTATTAGTTCCCACTTAAATTAGAACATTTAAGGTCTTATATTAGAGTAACACCTAACCTCTTACCATGGTTGAGAATGCCCTGTAGTGTCTGCCCCTGCTCTCCTCTCTGTAACTCCCTCTGTATCACTCTCCTCCTTGTTCACTAAGTTCTATGCAGCCTCTTTTCTTTCTTCTAATAGGCCAAGGTGTTCTCTATCTTAGGCCCTTGCATTTGCTTTAATTCGACCTGAAATGTCTTCCCATTCCTATTTCCAATGGCTGGCTACCTTTTCCCAGGTTTCAGTTAATAGGTAGTTTGTTCTGAGGGGCTTTGTCTGACTTTCTATTTGAAGCTTATAGACCCCCACCATCAGCACCAAGATCAATTAATTTTGCATATATCCAGTTTTGTTTTCTTGCAGAGACTCATCATAGTCAATAATCATCTTGCTTATTTGCCTATTTGCTCTGTTTCTCCATGTACTGGAATATGTTTATGAAACAGGCACATCATTCACTGCTCGGCTTCAGTACAGTGCCTGATACAAACGGTGCACCAGATGCATAAATATCTGACATTAAACCTTTATCCTTAAACTTATTTTTTATTCCATGTACGATTCGTTTTATTAAAATTAAACTTGTCATTTCTGTACATGTCTTGCATCAGTTCCTCTTACCTGGAATATTATTATATAACTAACTGATTGCACATCTTTGAATATTTTCCTCTTCTGATTTGTTCTCCCTAGCAGCCTGAGTGAAAATTTTACATACATTTGTGCAACATTTGATTATATTAGACTTCAATCCAGTAATATGCAATTCACACAAGTATACATTTTTTGTTTACTTTTTATTCCTAACATCATGTACACTGCCTGATATCTAGTAATTTTCAATAAATAATTGAATAAATGCATATCACAAATGCTTTTTCCTGTTATTTTCCCTACCTGGAATGTTTTGTCCCAGGAAATCTCCACCTGTGGAGATCAGATTCATCATCTAAAGGGTAACTCAAATGACGCTACTTTCATTATTCTCACCCAATTTCTCAGCTAAAACTGATGAATTTCTCCCTTGAATGTGAACAGTATCTTTGTTTGTTAAAAAAATTATATTTTGGGATAATTGTAGATTTTCACATTGTAAGAAATAACATAAATAAATACCATTCACCCTACACCCAGTTCCCTCAGTGATGAGTCTTGACTAACCACAGCACAATACACAACCAGGAAATAGGCATTGACACAATCCATCAACTTTATTTAGATCTCACCAGTTTTACATACAATTGTGTCTGTCTGTGCATTTAACTTTATGCAATTTCACTGCATTTGTAGAGTCCTGTCACCATGAGCACACTTAAGATACACAACAGTTCCATCCTAAGGACCTCTTGTGTTACATTTTATAGCCAAAGATAAATTTTTCTCTCCCTACTTCCTTAATCCCTGGCAATCACTAACCTGTTCTCCTTCCATAATTTTGTTCTTTCAAGAATGTTATATAAATAGAATCATACAGTAGGTAGCCATTTTGTATCAGCTTTTCTATCTTTGGAGTTCTCTTGAGGTCCATCCAAGTTGTTATGTTTGTCAATAGTAGTTCCTTTTTACTGCTGAGTAGTATTCTGTGGTATGGATATGCACAGTTTGTTTATTCATTCACATATTGAAGGATATTTGGGCTGTTTCCATTCTTTGGCTCTTACAAATAAAGCTGCTATGGACATTCACGCACAGGTTTTTGTGTAAACATAAGCTTTTATTTCTTTGGGATAAATGCCATAAACAAACATTTAAAATTAAGGAACTAACAAAAGATTAAATAATTTGGAAATGGAAACTTTGGAGTCTCTAAGGAACTGAGTAGCCATAAGAACGGTCATTGTAGTGCTTTTTCTTGCATAAAAAAGTATGCTCCTCATTTACTCTGAAAGTTTTCTGTTTTTTATTTTTTTCTCAGTAATGCAAAAAATGTAACTTTATGTTATAAAAGATTACCAAGGCAAGGCTAATTGCACTAGTCATTAATAGTCCAGTATTTGATAAAAAAATATACTCAACATTTGGACATCAAGTGAATTATGATAAGACCTGAGTAGGACACCAAAACCTTGCACAATTATTTCTCTCTCTGTTTCTCTCTATATTTACATATATGTATGTTATAGCGTCAATCCTATGCTTCTTCTTGCTAAAATTTGTAATTTTTTTCTGATATTTATCATTAACTTTCTATGGTGTAAAGTGTAGAAGTTGCTCAATAACTACTACTTAATGAACATTTGAGTTGATCAACTTTGATTCTATTTAGAGTAACAAAATATTGTGATCATGGCTATTTGCTGCACACACACAGAATCAAAAACTGAGAAATGCAGTTAATCTACTAATTACTTGCTATGTATCGTAAAGAACATATTTTCTTGGGCGTTTTTACTGAACAATTCAATTGTCTATTAGTTGCAAACAGCCAGAGTTACTATTGATGTTGACGTTTTTTAAGACGCTTGTCAGTCAAGGATAGATCTTTTATGCAACTTTTTTTTTCCTGAGAAATGTCTGTGGCAATTTTCTAAATGAGACACAATCTTGGCTTTCTAATTCACTGAAAAGAATGAGCCCACTCAATGGATGTCCCTTTACCTCATTACATTTCTATTTTTAATCTCATTTTCTATTACTTCTTAACCAATATGAAAAAGTTATATATTTTTTTTCCAATTTTGAAGGCAGTGTATGCCTTAGATTTCATACCTTTGTAATTCTTTGCTCTCTTTCTTCATTGTCTCTCCTTTTCTGCTGTCAACTTTGAAAAACCTCATTCTGTAAAATTATTTTATTTAGTATTCCTAGTCCTTCTCTCCCTTTTAATTACCAAGCTGCTCCCAAGTGCCGTCCACCAAGTTCCACTTTCTTTCCATCTAATCTTTTTTTAACTCTCTGAAATGTATTTTCCATTCTCACTACTCGGGCTAAAATGATAATCCCAATTTTGACAACCATGGTCTTCTTATTCCAAAATCACCATCATCATCATCCTCTCTCTCTCTTTGTGCTCCCTGACACCACTGTCAACATTGGTTGCTGATTCCATCAGAAAACTTTTTCCCCTCAATGGTATCTAGAAGTTTGTTGTTTTACTTCTAAAACCTATTAAAGTGGCACTGTTTCCTCCCCATTTCCATGAAGGTTTCTCTAAAACATAAATGAACTAGTAATTAAGATGCCATTCAAGGGAAAGGTTTAAATTTGTGTTCTGTGACCATGGAATAGAGGCCTTACATGAAACCAAGCACCAAAAGGGACAGTAAGGCCACATTCATTAAAATACAGTGTATTTCAGTGAATTGCAAGAATATGCCCTGAATGAAAGAAAGCATCCGTATACAGCACCAACTGAGACTTTTGCTGGTATGGGAGACTCTGATCCATTCCCAGTCCTCCCATTGCCAAATAAATATCGCTTAATTCTCAAAAAATTTCTTACAAAGTAATAAAAATTTCATTAGAACAGAAGAAGAATTTAAGAACAGAAAAGCTAAGGTAGACGAGTCTGTTATGCCTCATCCCCCTTAAAAGGAGACAAGTTAACTGCATATAGATCAGTCTGAAAAGCTTTCAAAATGCTTCTTTCTGAATATTCGCGTAGATTTAACTTGCCCTAAACTCTCCTATTTAAATCCAGACTGGAAAGGAATGTTTCGTTACTCTTCCGGGTCACAGTACCTTCTTTTCCAACGACATCCTTGATACAGCTTAAACTAAATTCAGATGTCAGGGATTTACTCTCCACCAAAAAAAAAAAAACCCAGCATATTACTCGGAAATCAAAAAATAACCCTTTTTTCCTCCCATAGAATGATCCAGAGCCATTTCCATTATTTTGAAAACTAAAGCCATCAAAATGAGATATCATCCTGTGCAAAAGGAGAAAAACACAACCTTGGATATATATGTGTTCACTTTCATCTAATAGAGTTAATATAAATCTTTGCAGCTGTAATCCTGAAGAAATGAAATTAAAACGAGGACTATAAACTATCGAAGCTCCTCATATGACAATGACCCCCTTTGGCCTCGCATTTCTCCCTCTACCCCCACCTTACTTTTACATATCCCGGAACATAATAAGCCTGCCACCGCTAATGTTATAAAGTAGTAATTGTTCCTAATTGGTAGGGAGGCGACAGACCATGCTGGTAATGTTGTGAAACTGTAAGAAAGGAGTGAGAACATTCACAGGCCCAGCGGTAATTATCCACTAATTTGGCCTGTTTGTGTGGGGACAGCTCATTACAGCCCTTAAGAAACCTCGGAATAAAGAGGGAAAGTAGGTAGGAGGCAAGGTTAAATAATTAGTGTTCAGTAGATTTTTTTCAAGATTCAAAGAATAGGATTAAGGGCAGGAAATGTGACCAGAGTAACAATTAAGAAATGGGAGAATGCTCTGAACTAAGTGAGTTTTATGTTTTTGTGGGAGTAGGGGTTTATAATAATCCTATATTAGGCATAAAAAATGACATGTCACTTTTATTACACTCTTTCAATTATGACCCTGATCATCCCCTTACATTTTATGGTGCCAATCTCATGCTTAACAAGAGATTTATTTTCATGAGTCCTAAAAAGATTTGCACAGTTTTCATAAAGTACTGTATAAAAAGTTTTCAAATCATTTTATCTTTAACATTTGTAGATTTGTTTTGGGGGTTGAAAACATATCTGCATGTGCACACACACAGGTAGCACAGCATAGACTTTGCAAAGCAAGTTATTCAGCTACAACATTTTTTGTTAGTAAATCAAAATCCCCAGATTTCTCACCTACATATATCTAATACCTCTATTTCAAGAGTAAGCATACTTACTCTTGGTTATATGTGAATAAATATAAATGTATATATGTATATATTCACACACACATATATATTTGATAAATAATTGATTGGTATATAAGTGTTTCAAAGATTTTCTAAGGGCATCATTTTTAACAGTCTCCTTAAAAAAAGAAATATTTTTCCTATTAACTGTGATTGCATTTAAAGCTTTTGTCTACTTATTAGAAAGCAAGACACAATGTATCAATGACTTTAAGCTAAATGTGCTCTATAACTTGAGTCATCCAGAAAATTTCTATGACTGAAATATATAGTCATTGAGGACTTTGGAAAAAGTTCTAGAATACTATATCCTCCACCCCTTTGCTAAGAGGTGAAAATATACCTAATGGCAACATAAAAATAGACGCATGTGACTGATCCAACAGATTTAAGCCAGAATATGATTTAGTGTAGTAAAGTCATATATTTTGTCCATATATGCATTAGAAATTTTGCCCTATTGCAATTTAAAATAAAATTCCCTACACCAAGAGTTGGGTTGGCAAAGTTTTCTGCTGTCCATAAGGGGAATTGCGGAGTGTCAACATGAGTAAATTAGTAGAAATTTTCACCAAAATTTGAAAAACAATTCAAACATGAGCCACGAGCCCTGTCTAACTAATGATTTAACATTGTTTTCATTTATGAATAAAGTAACTGCAGTGTACGAATGATTATAGTCATTATTATCATCTACCTCCTCTTCGAAACATTTATTGGTATCTTCCAATGAATGACATGTTTTTAACCACTTAGCAACTCCTGCAGCTCACGTCATATGAAACTGAGAAAAAAAAAAAAGAGAATTTACTTCCATAGTGTCTTTTCCAACACTTTTTGTATTCCATTAGACTAGTGGTTATCCAAATTATTCTTCTCAAGATCCCTTTGAAGACTATCAACAACTCCATGCCGTTTTCTCAATTTGTACTTCTACTCGCCTTCAATATCCTCTCCACAAAAAAACATCAAAATGCCCAATTGTTTTTCTCCCTAGCTTATTAAAAAATTGTGATAAGAAAGTAGAAGAGCCAAAGGTATTCCATTTACCACTTGCCTAAGAATTTCCTACTACCGTTCAACTCCAGTTTCTATGGATACCACAGTTTGTGAATACTGAATCTGAAGTCTGGGCAACAACACTTAGAAAATGAAGATTTGAAAGTCCTCTTAAATCCTTAGATTTGACAATATTATTTCCTCTAAAATTAAATAAGCACAGAGCTTTATTATGTTTTATCTGATTCATTAGAATTATCACTGACTTTTTATTGTTCATAAAGTCTCTATCCTTACTGTAATATTTCCTCTGAATATGAGCAATGTAATTAATGTATTCTGAAGTTCTAACTTACCATATTATAGGTTATTACCGTAGAACAGACACTAACACTCACCAAGTATTGTGTGTGCTCCCTTACATTGTTCCAGCCTCCCTTGCAGTTAGCATGGGATCATGTGCCTAGTTCTGGCTACTGGGGTAAAAGTAAAAGTTTCAAGTGGTAATTCCAAAGAAGTTAAGAGAAGATATGAGTTATCCACTCTCTATGATCGCCTACTTTCAGGACCTTGGAAAATACATGGAGATATGGTAGCATCAGTATATAGAGCAACGTAAATTCCAGAGTCACCACTTAGAGAACAGTTATCCTGGAGGATCCACCAATATACAATGGACTTCACATGGTGGGAAACAGACTTTGCTGTCTCAAGTCACTAAGATTTGATGGTGCAAACGCATTTGTTACCACTGCAAAGCCTGGCTTAATGTGATTAATACATATCCTAAAGTTTGTTGATGTAGCATGAAATGATTATAATTCACAATTTACTTCATATCATCTCACACTGATATCTTAAGTTTCTAAACCTGGACATTATATCAGGAAAATTAAAATGAAATTTTCAATTTTTAAAAATCTATAGTAATTTTTTTAAATTAAAACTTTAGGTATTGGGGATTTTGAGGAAAATAAATACTCCTGCCTCTACAACTAGAAATCCAGATAAAAGAAATAAAAGATATCTGAAAATCATTGAGGCGACAGTACTTCAGGGTCCGTTAATCCAGAGAGAAAGTCACAAAATGATGAGCTGACCTTTTGAGAAGAGCTTTTCTCCTGGAGCTTTTGCTATTGTCTTTTGGTGATGGGCAAGAGACAGAGAATCTAGCCAAGTGGCTAAAACAAGAGGCAGCAAAACTCAATCTTTTTGCAATTTCAAGGGGCTAGAAAGACAAAATTGTAGTTCAAGGCTGTTTAGGCAACCAGATTTGAGGAGCCAAGATCCTAGAGAGAAAAAGACATGTTATTTATAAAGGAGTAGCAGTAAGATTAACAGTTAACTGACTTTTCAATAGAGATGATGGAGGCCAGAAGACAAATGAATGTCTTATTCAGAGTACTAAGAGAAAATATCTGCCAACCTAGAATTCTATACCTAGTGAAACTATCCTTTACATGTGAAAGTAAAAAGACATTAACAGAAAATCAAAATTGAAAGAATGTGTCACCAGAAAATCCACACAGAAAGAAATGTTAAGTGGATATCTCCAAGCAGAAGGAAAATGATCCTGCAAATAAACTTGGAAATGTAGGAAGGGCAAAAAAGCAATGTAGAGAGTAAATATGTGGGTAAATATATATATGGATATTGACTATACAAAATAATTTTAATGTTATGTTGGATGCACACTATATGAAGAATTAAAATTCATGACGGACAATAACACAAACATTGAAATGATGATAAGTAGAGTTAATGTGTTCTAATTTCACTGTATTTTCTCATACATATTTGAACAAATGGAAAATTAGTAAGAATATAGATATAAAACCAAATATACCAATGATTACATTAAACGTAAATAGGGTGAATATTCCAATTAAAAGACAAAAATTTTCAGACTGAATTAAAATAGAAATTCTAATTATATGCTCTTTAAAGAGATCTATCCTAAATATAAGGACAAAGAAGTATTGAGATAAGAGTATAGGGGAAAAAAAGAAACACAAACCAAATGAAAATTGTTGCTGATATACAAATGTCAGTAAAATTAGATGTAAGACAAGGAGTACTGTTACATTTAAAGAGGGTAATTTCTTAATGATTAGAGGGTCAATTCACTAGGCAGATATAATCATGTTAAATGTACATGTATTTAATAACATGGCTAAAAATTACATGAACCAAAACTATCAGAACTAAAAAGAGTAATAGGTGAATCCACAATCAAGGTGGAAAACTTTTGTACTTCTCTAAATAGCTGATACAAGAAGACAAAAGAATTCCAAAGACCATAAAAAAGATCTGAACAACATAATTACCTAATCTAAACTGACATTTGCAGAATAATGCACCTAATAACAGAACATATAATTTACAACTGCCCAGATTTTTCTGAAATTCACCATGTGCAGGACTATAAAAAAACTCATCAAAATTCAAAGGAAATTAATCAGATATGCTCTCTTACTTTAGGGAAATTAAGGTAACAACAAATGATGAAAGGACTAGAACATTCTCAACTATTTGGAAATACACTCAATGTCCACATGGTTAAGAATAAATCATAATGGAAATTAAAAATACTCTGGAATGAATTACAATGATATATGAGATAATAAATTTGTAGAATATAACTAAATCTGGGCCTAAATGGAAATCTATAATCCTTCAAAATGTAGAATAGAAAAACTTTTTTTAAAAAAAGATTGAAATTTATATGTGATATATATCTCATGTGAAATTAAGAACAGCAAAATAAACACAGAATGCTAAGGAAATAATTAAGAGACTAAATGAATAATATGGATACCAAATACATATTAGAGGGAATGAACAAAACCAAAAGTCGAATTTGAAAAGCATAATAAAATGATAACTCTTGGCACAAATGTTCAAGGCGAGGTGAAAAGCACAATTTATCAATACCAGGAATGAAAAGGGAGAAATAATTATAGATTCTACAGTAATTAAAAAGCCAACAAGATAATATTGTGAAATTTTTTGATGTCAATATACTTGAAAAATAACAGAAAATGAACAAATTTCTCAAAAGCCAATCTAAAAAATGTGACAAAAAGTGGAAAATTTGAATAGAAGAAAATGAATTGAATTAAAACATTCCCACAAATAAAGCTGTGAAAGATCAAGTGTCCCTCAATAGTAAAATGCATAAATAAATTACAGCACATGGCAACAATGGAAGAACTATTGCCATGCACAACATGAATGAATCTCCTATGGTTACTGAAAGCAACAAAAGCATATCCTGTGCAACTCTGTTCATACACAGTTCAAAAGCAGAAAGCCAACCTATGGTCTTAAAAGTCACAAAAGCATTTAGTTTTTGGAGAGACAGTGATAGAGAGAGGGCAAAAGGGGCTTTGTGGGATGCTGAGAATATTTTATTTCTTGATCTGTGTGTTTATTACACTGGTGTACTCATTATGGAAATTCATCAATTTGTTAATTCATAATTTGTGCATTTTTTTGAATACATCACTGGTTCTCAACCAGTCCCCTTACCCCACCCCCACTCCCAGGGCAGCTTCCACAACGTCTGGAGATCTTTTGGTTATCGCACGTGGCAAGAGTGCTGCTGGCATCTAGTGGGCAGAGGCCAGAGATGCCACTAAATATTCTAAAATGCAGAAGACAGTCTCCCTCAGCAAAAACTTCTGGGGTCAAAATGTCAATAGTGCCAAGTTAAGAAATCCTGATAAATATGATCTAATTGAAAATACAGTCTATTAAAATTTTTTTAAAAAGATAACTACATAGACATAGCCTTGACTCTGCGTGGAAGCTTAAATATGTAAAAGATAAATTCCACCAAAGACACAAGGTATAGGCGGGCATGCAGAAAATTAATGAATGAAACGTGAGCAAAAATAGTCAGATTTGAAGGAGATCAAACATAAACTGGAATTTTAATCCCAGGGCTACCATTATGTATTCGTTTGTAAGGATTACAGGCAGATTGCAATTAAAATCATATATGGTATAAGACCAAAACTTAAAGAAAATAAAGGGAAACAAATGTGCCCCAAAGCTTACATATATAAGAAGAGAAGTGAACATCCATTGTAAGTCTAGATTTCCTGTAAGCTAAGTCAAAAAGGGAAATAATGGGATATGTAATTTAATTGTCTGATGAAATGACACAATAATTCACCATGAGGAAAAACACCACATTCCTAACATGATTGAATGGAATGTGTAATGTGAAGAATTTATAGAAGGTTATTGATCAAAATCATGTACACTGACTTCAACAAGAGTTTTAAAGAAGCTACGCAATTTTTTAAAATACGACCATTTTTTTTAATTAAATATCAAGTAATGTCAAGAGCATAGCATAAAATGTACATGAATGAAGTCCTTTCGGCATGGCAGGTGGGAAATGATGTGGCTGGGGTGGCCATGGGAATTCAGCTCAGAGACACAGGATCCAAACCTCCACACCAGGAGTTGGCAAACTAAGTAGTCCCCCTCTTCCATCATGGGCCAAATCTGGTCTACCACCTATTTTTGTAAATGAAGTTTTATTGAAACATTTATACCCATTCATTTACTTATGGTCTATCCCTCTCTTTATGCTACAGTGCACGAGTACGTGGTTGCAGCAGAGAGCATATGTCCCAAAAGTCTAAACTATTTACTATGGGGCCCTTTCAGAAAAACATGCTGACCCCTCCAGAGGACAGAACTCAATGCTTTGTCCATCGTTCGTGCATCAATAGTGTTGGGTAACATTTTTGGCAGAAGAGGTATAGCAGTTTGAATTCTCATTTAAACCACTTTATCCTAAATTTCCCAGTTTTTAAAATCACAAGTTTGTATTAAATCAGTACTGTGGTAAGCAGAATTCTAAAGCATCCCCGTTCCTCCAAGACTTCCATCTCTGCGTTATTCAATCAAACACTAATCTAGGTACTGCTGTGAAGGGAATTTGCGGTTGGAATAAAGGTTACTAGTCATATGATCTTAAAATAGAGAGATGATCCTGGATTCGTGTGAGTTCAGTGTAATCAAATTAGCTTTTGAAGGAGGAAAGGGAGGAGAAAAGTCCTTCCGGTGAGCTGTGGTGGAAGAGGAAAGCAGAGAAATGAGACAGGAGATGCCAGAGATTTGAAATGTTAGAAGGATTTCACCCACCATTCCTAAATTTGAAGATGGAGGAAGACAGCCAGATAAATAACATAATTATTTTTATTCATTGCCTTCTGGATCTATCTCTGCAATGCTTTTTAAAAATTGTTTGGCTGCAAACTCTTTGATTGCTTCTTCATATGAAAACAATTTTATGAAGTTTTCCATAGAAAGATAAAGAGATAATTTACTACTTTCCTTAGAATGTTTGATGGATTGCTTTTTATTATTATTAACAGGCTGGGAAAGCTTACTTCAGCTTCAAAGCTCATTATTGGTAACATCATATGCATTTTTAGAATTGCTGTCACATTGTGGAAAAGCTTTATCAGCCTTTTTTGGAATATGAGTTGTATAAATTGGAAAATTGTTCTAGAGACTAGATTCTCCCTCTATGCATGTGAGACATTTTCTTTCTGTCTTCTACCCACGTATTTATGGTACTTGGTGCCTAGAACATGTTCATATTATCGTACGACCTCTGGCCCTTGTGCCTTTGGGTCATGATATTGGAACAATTAGCAATAGCTTAACTATACACAGAAGTGATTGCAAACTGCCTAAATATGCCTATTAAAACAAAAATAAATGTATCTACAACTCCACTTTTCCCTAGTAAAATACCCAAAATGTCCATCCTCAGATGCCAACTTATTATGGAGGAAAAGACAGCGTGAAAAGAGACAGGAGTCTTAAGTGATCGCAGTTCAATTGTCCTAGTCTTCCAAATTTTACAAAATTGTATGACTAAATAAGGATTTTATAGGATTCCTCCCACTGCCTTGGAAGGGTCAGTGCAAATGAGGGCCCCTGAAGCTGAAATAAACATCATTTGCTTCATGGTAAAACCACTTCTGGCTATGTTGGATTAAAATGTAGTCATTTTTCTTTCAAGGATTTATGATCAGTTGATATTTAGGATGAGTTGTCCTCCTAGTGTGATGATAAAATTAAGCTAAACCATCCTTTTGACAAGTTGGCGAAATGGCTAATGGCAATTGTTAGCCCAGTCTGTGAACATATTACCTTAATTTAGTGCTCTTACTAAATGAGTTAATTGTTCAAGGGTAGCATATTTTCATAGTGGGAGGAATTGCCTGGATATTTCTTAAAATTATAAATTTTGTTAAAGGCATACAACTCATAATGGAAAAATGCCCAATTGCTTTTTTATATACCATAGTTAATCTACTGTATCATTTTCTCTTCCTAGCATCTGAAGTTATAACGAATCCAACTTCCGATAAACTTTTATGTAAATATTTTCCTTACTCTTAAACTAAAAGATATGTCCCTTTGTTTAAGTGGAAAATAGCACACGCACCCACCAGTCCACATTAACCATATGAAGTCAGACTTTTAGGACAATTTTTCTCAGTAATTCTAGAAACTGTTAGATTTGACAGTAATGTGGTCAAGCGGTACAGAGTAGATTGTATAACTTCAACACTCCAGCTTCATTTTTCACTTAAAAAACGTCCTCCCTCTAATGTCAGCTTGAGGACAGAACAAACAACAAAAGCACTCATGGGATTGAGAAAATGGTGTCTGAAGCCATGTGAATCTAGGAAATTTTCCTTTGGGATGGTTCAGATCTAAAAATGAGAGCTTCTGTGTTCCTGTGAAAAGTGGGTTTCAGTCTGTTTTTTGTTAAATTGAGATAAATGTAAAATAACGTTTCATTTTTTTTTCTCAAGTTTTCTTGTTAAAAATATATTTCACACTGCAGGAATGTAATGTTTCTTTTCATTATACCACCTATGTGTTTTAAAAGATGTGTATATACTTCGTCAAAAAAAAAAGAAAGAAAGAAAGAGAGAAAAAAGAAAAAAATGTCGTCTCACTTTTAACTAATTGAATAAAACAAGGTAGTCTTGAACGGATGTGATAGGAGAAAATGTATATATACTATGTCCCAAATTTAGAGAATTTTCTCCAAAAGAATGATCAAGCAAACAGAAAGAATAGCGTGAGACAGTATTTTGAAAACAGAAGCACTTGAGAAATATTTTCCATTTTTAAAATAGGATAACTATTTGCCAAATGTTTAAGTTGGGTAAGTGCTACAATATTTAAATTTTTGTATGAAATTAGCAGTCTTTTGGCAAAAAAAATTACACAAGACAACTGCCAGATTAAAATACATACACTCAATCTGTCCTTCAACTCACCACTCATCCTCTCCTCCTGTTTTTTCCCTTTTTCTTTCTTATTCCTTTAATCAGAGAAAAGAAGTGCCTTTTTTTGTAATCAAAAATGGAAATAAATCCTGAATGTGTGAAGACTGAGCAAAATGATTAATCACAGACCATTCTGAGTTTATGAAAAGCATTCTGCTGCAATTTTTTTAATCCAGAAGAATATATTTCTTGTTTATAGAGAATCCAAAATAGCTGAGTCGGAGCATATGTTCTTGTATCATCCTTTAAACGTCCACATTATAACTGTTCATTTGCTAATGTGCCAATTAGTTA
The DNA here is from genome assembly GCF_041296265.1 of Equus caballus. Classification (NCBI taxonomy): domain Eukaryota; kingdom Metazoa; phylum Chordata; class Mammalia; order Perissodactyla; family Equidae; genus Equus; species Equus caballus. The sequence goes on along the minus strand of NC_091697.1, from coordinate 91,460,730 downwards.
TAACATTTTATAAGACCACTGGAAGAAATAGTAGTTATAAATCTGGTCTTTTCTAAAAGCAAATGTAGGAGGCTTTGAACAATTTGACATTTTCCATTTCAGTATTTTCCTGAAAAGCAGGATACCAATTCTTTTATGTACACACACAGAGCCACACACATATGAACACACACACACACAGATTCACATATGCATGCACATATATACAAAATAGTATTATATATATACATTATGTATTGTAATCTGCTTTTTAACAATACATCCTGATTATTTATCATAATACTGGATATTGTTTCATGGATTGTTTTTAATATTGATTTTTTTCCATTATGTAGATATGCCGTAATTGATTCAATCATTTCCCCAGGGCTGAACTTTGACTGCTTGTGATGATTCCCCATTGCAGAGCGACAATGAATATATGCACACATCATATTTACATATTTTAGATTTGTTCCTTGTATGGTTATTTAGAAAGATTTTGAAACCAAATAACATCCTAAAGTTTTTAATCCATGAGAGTGAAAAGTTCCCAACATACTCACAAATACTGGGTATAAAAATTATATTTTTAATCTACTAGATAGTTGAAAAAGTATTCTGAACACATTTTAATTTCTTTCCATTGAATAGTGGTGAGATTGACAGTGGTGTAATATTGAATAAAGATACATATTCTTTCTCTTGTTGACTCATGCTCTTCATTCATTTTTCAGCTGGTGTTCTTGTCCTCATTAACTTGATTTGTAAGAACTGTTTTGATGTAGATTTTGTTTTTCTTTCTATTCTGTTCTTTTGAAAGGGGCTACATATCTTTCTCCAATTCTGGAAAAAAATCAGGCTTCCTCACTTTCAATATTTCCATTAATGTCATCTCACTACTTTCTTTTCCTTTAACTGTACCAATATAATTGTATTGTCATCCATCTTCCATATCCTAAAATGCTTTTTATGTTACATGGATGTATTATTGGCCATTTTACTAAAGCTGAAAGACCAGGTTATTGACTGTCTATGACTTTTTTTCTCTTAGTTTAAAATCTAAATAAATTTGAAGAAGTGATAATATGATGAGAGATGAGAGATGAGAGATGATCCATGGTACATGGAAGCAGACTCAAATGGAAGGGTTAGAAATTTCATGGCAAAATTTGTGAACTATGTAAAGAAATTTTAGCAAGTCACTAGTTAGTCTAATGTAAACATTCTCAGACTTTTTGGTGTGAAGTACACTTCACACTCTAAATAAAGTGACAGAGTTCATTTTTGAGAACATGTTCACCAAATACCCAAGTTTGAATAATTACGGTTCCTCTGTAAGCCATTCTTTTAAGAGATGGTGTTCTGTGGAAACAGTATCCACTATCACAGCTCATAGCTCAATCACACAAGGGCTTTCTTCAAGACAGTTATCGTAGTTTCTATGCAGCAAAGTGCTCTAAATGCTTCCCATTTTGTCAAACAAGATATAAAAAGATCTGCACTCAAGGGTTGAGATGTAACAAAATTATTTTTTACTGCTTAATCAGGAACATTCTTAAGGGAAACAGTCTTTTCTTTTTCTGTGAGTGTGCAGTGATGAAGTAAACAACATTAGTATAGTTGTTGCTACTGCCTTGATTTACAATGAAGCACCAGTAGTTTTACCTACCGCTGCATTTGCACTCAGTGCAAATGGCAACACAGTTAACAGGATAAACCATAAGATTCAAAAAGGTTATACACACTGACTAACTCTTTTGTGTTTGTTATCAAACATTTACATAAAAAGTCGTATTCAATGATTAGTTGGTGTTGATAACAGGGTCCAGCCACATGGGGAGATTTATTCATTTGTGGGTACAGTTCTGCATGTAAGATAGTGCAGAGTCTTCAGGTTTGCAGATGAATCTTTGATTCAATGAGTTACTGAATCATTGGAAAGTGGCATGGCTATGATTTCTTGTACTGACTGTTCAGCCAGCAAGCGTTCAGTAATCTCAACTGTACAAGGCTTTTTCAGTCCTTTAGCTATTCTGTATAATTCTCCAGCCAACACAATAACTTACTAGGATAATTTGTAGTTCAATTCTAATTTGGAAACCTGTGAACAACAGCTTATCATGTCTATGTTTAAAAGGTTAAATTTATCTTTAAAATATTAATGGTTGATGTCAATATTACATCATAAGTGATGCCATAATACAATTCAAAATGTTCTGTTGCATGAGACACAACAAAGTGAAGTATTGGTCTCTATAATCCCAAAAGAAATGCAACTTTCATCACATTTTTATTTCTTATTTGTAGTTTCACCAATTTCTTTTGAACCGTTTCCTACCTCTCATGAATTGGATAATTCTTTGATATTTGTTTTACCTTTTTCATTATCTTCAGAGATAGTCAGCGAAGTTATGTGTTGATGAAGTGATTCTTCTGACTCCCTTGTATTAGAAACAGTCTTAAATATGTCAAATGTATTAGAATCTCCTATTCTAAAGAAAATATTTCAAAATTCCAAAATAGTAACAATTTTAGATAAGTTGAAAAACTCAGAAAAAATTTAGGAAAAATTTTAAATATTGCTGTAAAACTAAACAACAAATGCATTTATTTATTGTGCTTCCAAATGGATATAAGAGAAACTTAAAAATTTCAAAATTATAATCTTTTTGGATGATATAAAGATACAGAGATTAGAGGAGGTATGACCAAAGATAACTAGTAAGCTCAAAATATAAGTACCAATGAAAATTGAGTTAATCTCTGAAAATGATATTTATACCTTAAACTTTCCACTTAGAAAATTTTAGAAAACACAAGAATATACAAGCACACATTCTGTGGCATCAGAGAAATGACATCATCACATATCATGTAGTCTCTGGAACACTTCACTACAGACTCATGAGAGAAGGAGAGTGATAAAGGCAAATAACATCTTAGTGTTATCATGAAAATAGCTTTGACCTTGTGGATCCATCCTCTGAAAGGCCCTCGGGCACCTCACCTTTGGAAACACTAGTATAATGGAATGGTTGAATAGAAAATTAGTATCTTATTTATTCTAATCATCTTTTTTTTATCAGATCTCTTCTCCACTCTATGCCATACCAATTCTGTATATTTCTTAGAAAAATTAAAAAAGTGCTACCACAAGAATCCTAAATATCTTTACTCCACTCATCAGCCATGCCATGGAGGCATCCCACACACAAAATAGAGGAAGTTTGGCACAGATGTTAGCACAGGGCTAATCTTTCTCAAGGAGAGAAAGACTAGGATTGGCAATGGTTGTTGGCTCAAAGAAAATCTTCACACACACACAAAAAAGAAAAAACAGTCTGGAGTTGGTTTGATAAAATTTGAAGGAGAAAAAAGAGAGAGTGTGCAAGAGAGACAAGAATGAAAACAAAAATCGTGAAAGAATAGGAACTAAAGAAAAGTGAAAAAAGAGTCTTTACTAACCCATATGACATTTTTGTATAAAGACTATGTAAATAGATATTTTTCACAAGAAGAAATAGATAACTATAACATTGAAACTTATGTTGGTGTATTATAGCCTATTACTAACCATAAATTTAATAATATGGACAAAATATACGGGAAATTTGATTAAAAGCCTGAACCTCAGCAGAAGTTCATTAGACCAAGGGGGAATCAATCAAAAAACCGAAAAAATTCAGTGTGCCAATTGTTCATGAGGGAACCTTCATCCCATAAGCTGTGACTTCAGGGCTTCGGTGTTTGTTTCTGGCACAAGTTTTAAAGAGAGGCCTAATTGCAGAGGTATCACACTCCAACACACCACAAACCACAATTGTGGATGCCTTCGTAATTCAGAAAACAAAGGAGGCCACATCTTTTATTTGTGTAGACACTTTCTACTCGACTTCTGACGTTGGCAGCATTTTATGGCCACAGCCATTCTGCCTACTGCATGGAGAAATGAGCCTGAAGTAGGAAGTCCAGCAAAGGCAAGAAGGGAGAAGCAGAGCGTTGAAGTGGAGAAACCACAGAGTTCTGGTCTTAGCAGCTCTGTCTGGTACCAGCCTCCATCTTTGACTTCCCAGGTGTGGGAGTTACTAAATTTTTACTTCAACTAAGTTGGGCTCAATTTCCGTCACTTGCAATAAAATAATCCAGGCTCACACAATAGTTCATTTTCTCTCCTATAGCAAACACATCAGTAGAATTATAAGGCAAATTTAGTAGAAGATAATTTCCTTTTGAGGGTCAGAAGCCTAATCAATGCACTTTTTTCTCCTTCCAATGCCATTTTTGAAATCCCTGAACATAAATTCTTATGCTAAATTTCAGGCTATTATAGTGTGTGTGTGGGGAGGGGGTAAAGATATGGGAATATGGCTACTTTAGTTAAAGTTGTTTCATTAAATTCGGTAAGGAAAATGTGTTAAACATAAGGTATATATATTTGTCCAAGAATAAATTCTTTTTCCTCCTTAGAGATAAATATCCCAAATACTAGGGTCCTAAATCCTACATGTTAGTCATAGAAGACAAATTTTTATGATTTTTTGACACATTTGTACTGCTAGACTTCACTAAAGCATATGAGGCACACATGTTACCCTGACAGCAAAGAAATGAAAATTATGCACTATATATATATTTTTCAGTGGCATCTTTGTAGACCTTGCCAGTATCTGAACTGTTAGAACATGGTTGAACGTCAATTTTGTGCAGGAATTTTAAAGCAGGTTTATCATGGTGCTGAATATATTTGGTCATAAATTTTACGGTACAGAAAAAGCAAATTTTCTCCAAACATGAAATTTTATAAACATCCCTTAATTGTTCAATACAGCAAAGCTTTTGAATTCTAGACATTTTATTAATACTGATATGGCTTTTTAGTTGCTTTTCTGCTTATGGAAAAAATAAAATATGTTCCTTCTTTTAACATTGTGAGTTTCAGTATGTGGTTTCATTGGTGACCTCTTCTGTCTGTCAGACTACTTTAAGAAAGCACAGTGTTAAAATACCACTATAGGGTTTTAGATGTCTTAGAAACTTTTAAAAGGAATTAGTTCATCAGTAAATGTGAGAATTTTAACACATTTTAATAAATATTGAAAATACCTTCACAGTTCTATTATTTCATTCAATCCTCCTATTGATACTACTCACAGTTCTTTGTCAAGAATGACATTGAGGCATGGTGGCATAGTGGTTAAGTTCACGTGCTCTGCTTTGCCTGCCCAGGGTTCACGGTTTCAGATCCCAGGTGCAGACCTACACACTGCTCATCAAGCCATGCTGTGGCAGTGTCCCACATACAAAATAGAGGAAGATTGGCACAGATGTTAACTCAGGGCCAGTCTTCCTCAAAAAAAACAGAATGGCATTGAACTCACAGCTAACAGACCATTCTCAGGTTTGAAATAAATTGGACAGGCCAACTTTTTGAGATTATTTGTAAAATTTTTTTCTTTAATGTTGACATTCAACTCCTAATTTTTAGTAAATGAACTAATATTCATTATTAAAAAAATAGGAATACTCAAAAGGAAAACTCACTTCACCAATATGGGATTTGGGTGAATATATTTTACTTACCTACCTACAAATGCATACATACATTCACCCACAAGTGTAAAAATGAGATGTCTGTGATAGAAAGTCTAAAATCAGTGTGGCACAAAGAGGATAGAATTTTATTTTTATTTGTGTGAATGAAGTCTGGTACGACACGATTCCACAAGGAATTTGGCACAGAGGGCCTTCCAGCTCGTTGTTTAACCAACCTTAGGATGTGGCTTTTTGTCCTCATGGTCCAAAATGGCTGAGATATCACACAGCATTCCAAGAAGTAGGGTAGAATAACTACCCACTAAAAGTATAATGTGAGCCATATATATATATATACTGTTATAAACATTGTTATATATATGGTTTATACATATGGTTTTAAATTTTCCATAGCCTGCATTTAAAAAGTAAAAGAAAAATTAATTTTCATCATATACCATTTCAACATGTAGTCAGTATAAAAAGTTATTAAGAAGAAATTTTACTTTCTTTTGTTCATACAAAGTCTTGGAAATTGGGTATGTGTTTTATACTTACAGCTTTTCTCAATTTAAACTAGGCACATATCAAGTGTTCAACCTGCAGGTAATGTTTACCATATCAGATATTTCCACTGAAAATTGAAAACAATGCAAGCATGCTCTCTCTCATCACTTCTAAGCAAAATTGAACTGGAAGTCCTAGCTAGTTCGATGGATGAGAAAAAGAAATAAAACCTTTAAAGATTGATAAGAAAGAAATGACACTTCCTTTAATCATAGATGACATGATGGTCTATGTAAAAAATTCCTCAGATTGACACACACACAAAAGACTCTTGTAATTAGTAAGTGAGTACAGCAAGTTTGCAGGATACAAGGTTAATATACAAAAATAAATTGTTTTTGTGTATGCCAGTAGTGAACAATTAGAATTTAAAATAAGTGATTTTTGTCTCTATCCTGGAGGATGAGATCAATTTTTTCTTCATTTTTAAAGTGATAATCAAATGTCTCATAGTAGAGAATTTTGCTTCAATATCCCCAGCTAGTTGGCAGGCACTTTGAATTTTTATATTGTATTATTTTATTTCATAAATTATCTAATTCTGGTTTTAAATACTAATTTGGTTCTATTGGTCTGTTTTTCTGCTTCGATGCTACAGTATTGTGCTGGGTCTTCTTTACTCTTTGCTGTCTTCTATTACTTTCTCAACAATCTTGTTTTTTTAAAATTATTATTGTTCACGTTTTATCTTTTCTCATTTCTTCTCTGCAAATTTCTTACTGGGCTTTCATTTTTATTTATTTCATTTGCGTTATTCTTTAGGTACTTAGTCATTTTATCTTCACTTCTGAGATATTTCTGCCTTTAAATCAGTCAGTTCCATTTTACATCTTTTTTTTTCTGTTCATTTATTTTCAGTTTTTGAATTTCTGATTCACATTGTTATTTTACATTTGAAATTTCTTGTTTAATTATCTTTAATTTCAACCTGAGTTTTGTCTTATTTCTTTTTAGTTTTTAGTTTTTTGTACATGATGGCTTGATTTAACTGATGTGCTTTAACCTGAGAGTTTTTATTATTTTTTTTAAGAGTATCTTTATATGGATGCTGGTTTTACTTTTCTTTGTCATATTTGTTTGTTTTGGATTCTCCTTATAGTAATATTAGGAAACGCCTCATAGTAACTATCGGATTTAGTAAACAGTAAATATTGGAAACGCCTAATAGTAACTATACAACCAGCAATTGCAGGATACTTCTCAGAGAGCAGAAATGGTTTTCCTGACGCTCAGTTCAAGGCCTTCCCCCTCTGCTACAGAACAAATGCTGGTATAATGGGCAGCTTCTTGTCTCTTTTAAAATTACGACACTTTCATTTGCTTTGCACCTTCTAATTCTTTGCTGCCCTCTTGTCCCAGTGCGGTTGCCTTCTTCAGTTGCTCCTTTCTTTCTGTTCACCACCCAGGACAGCCAGGAACACCTCCATCTTCAAAGGTGTCCCTCTTCTGTAGAAGCTCTGACTTTTCAAGGTGGCCTTCTCTGGCCCCATGCGTTTTCCAAGCCCTTTAGCTATGACTTACCAGTAGCTAGTACCTAACATGATAAGTTTCCCACTAGAATAGGGCCTTTTCTGTCTAAAGGTGAACTCTAGTTGATATTATCTGTGTTCTGTCACCGTATGACTCTGTTATATTCCTCTCTCTCTTCCATTCGGCCTCCACCAAATCCCCTCCATCTGGATGGGATCTGGAGCTAATTTTTCCTTATTAACAAATGAATTGAGTTTTATCATCTTCTGAAGTGGGAGATCTAGTTGTTTTATTTGCTTTTTTTCTTGTTATCTTCTAATTTAGGAGAAAATTGGGGAACACTACAATCTAGAAAGCAACTATATGGTCATACATGAGCCTAGAAACTGTATATTTTGGGGCCAGCCCGTGGCTGAGGGGTTAAGTTCCCACACTCCACAAGGCAGCCCAAGGTTTTTCCCGTTCGGATCCTGGGCGCAGACCTAGCACCACTCATCAAGCCATGATGAGTCAGTGTCCCACAAGGCAGAACTACAAGAATCTACAACTAGAGTATACAGCTATGCACTAAGGGGCTTTGGGGAGAAGAAGGCAAAAAAAAAAAAAAAAAGATTGTCAACAGATGTTAGCTCGGGGCCAATCTAAAAAAAAAAAGCCAGTACATTTCTTTATCACTTAATAGTACCATAAGGACATCCCTCTAAAAGAACCCTTTTTTGGCTTCATTAATTCTAAATAACATCTATATTTTATTTTATAACATTGATGTATTGCAATTTATTTTGTCTTTGGTAAAGGTTCTTAGTTATATACAATGAATTCACTCTGGCGTATTTAAGGAAAAACTGGATTCACTAAAGATTAATAGGTAAAATAACTATACAACTTGGGTCAGTCTTGTTTTTAAGGTTGTTGACCTGGAGATAATGTATTATTGTTTTCACTCTCATTTTCACAATCATAAGTGTCCTGGTTGATGACAAATTATGTAGTCACCTAATTAATGTCTCACGCAAGAATTGGGGAGCTGGAGAAAGATATTCAAGGCTAAGGTTCTATGAGCAACACTCAAAACCATGCTGCAGAACTGGCCTGATGATAATGTTGCTGATACTAGTACTGTCACTTCATGTTTCTCAATTCTGAATCAGTCTCAGGTGAGTACATCACCAGCATCCAGGCCAGAGCCTCCCTTGCAGTTAGGATGCAGACAATTGTTCTGAGCTCTGCCAGTCTTGCACGTCCACACACACAGTGAGTCTATCATTCCTCGTACGGTTTCTTAGTTTCCTGGCTAGATTAGAAATGCCTCCCCTTAGCCGAACATCCAGCTTCCTAAGTTTTTTCTCTTCCAAGTTATTTATTTATTTATCTATTGAAGAGCTGTACTTTTTAAAAAATGTGATTCTCTTAATTCCTTGGGGAGCCACACATCAGTATCATTTCACTGATTCTACACTTGAAAGTCATCAAATATATGGTACATCAAAGAGCAAAATTCAATATTCTTAAATCTAGTACTATATTTCAAGAGTAGTTGATAAATTGTGTGCCCAGAGAGTAACCCCAAGGATTAAGTGAATCTTGAAGGTGTTGAATTCGTACCAGAAGTGGGGCAAATGTAATATAACCGTAAGATGGGGAGACTTAAAGAAAATATAACTCTTTACTAAGTTACAAAATGCTATCATATGAAAGAGAGGAGAGTTTGTGCCTCTATTAAAAGATAGAACTAGGATGACTAGGTATATGGTACAAAAATTAATTTACTATATTTAAGTATTTTTATTTATTTTTGCTATGTTAACAGAATTCTTATATTGTTTTAGAGATTCTTCTTAATCCAAAAAACCCACTTCCAAATCTAAGACTAGGGTATGCTTCTATCCAAAAGCCTTTAATTTTAAAAATAATAAGATAAAAGCTGTTTAAAAAATAGTATCTCATCCTTTAACTGATCCCTCAGTATCATCCCAAAGGATGTTTTATCAATTCATTGGTAGGCCAAGGAGCCCTAGATGTAGCACAATTTTATTTTTGGTATGACATTACATCAGGTTACATACGTGTAAAACTAAATAAAAATAGCTCTGAATTTACCACAAACCTAACTGAGAAAAAGAAAATGTCCATCATGCAACAAGAATGGCATATGATTGAAACCATCGTTAGCGACATAAAGATCTATACTTTCATCAAGTCTAACTATGTAAGAAGTACAATTATTGTATCCACAAGGATGCTTTTAGGGTGGAACCATAAAGAGAACTTTAGTTCTGTTTCCCATCATCCTTTTAAGTTTCCTCCGTGAGGTGGGTCCTTTCTCCGCTGCTAGATGGCATCTTAGGCAGGCCCATGACTTCTCTTGTCACGCTTAAGTAATTAAAGTCCTGTGGTCAAAGTTTAGTAATTAAACCAAAACACGGTTCAGTATTTAAAATTTCCAGTGTTCTGTAAAAATCAGACCTCTGAACTTCCTTCTAAGCTGTGGCTTTCCCCTCCCCAAACTCTGGGTGTTGTGGGCCCTAATCAGGCAAGAGGATGGTGTTGGTTTAGTTTTCTCTCTTTCCTCACCTAGGGCCTGATCCTCCTCTCTCAGTTAGCTAATTCCTTCATGGTTGGAGGAGTGGAGGAGGGAGGAGAATAAAAATAGAGGAGAGTGTGAAAGTTCTTCCTTGACTGGTACTTTGGTGGTGATCTCGTACCAGCCCTCTCTGGACTTGGAAGAGTTGTAAAGCACTTTCTTTCACGGGGCAGTCTATGGATGCGCTCTCTCCCACTGCTTTAATCAGCAGTGCCTTCAGTGAATGAGTGTAACTTTTTATCTGGTCACCACCTGAAGCCCCACGGCATCAGGAAGTCTCCCTCCAGCTTCCTTCCTCTGAGGTGCCCTTGTGCCTCCTGAAGTTTCTCATAGGCCCCTTTCAAGAATGGCCTTCTTATTGAGGGAAAAGCCACTCTTCCTTTGTCCCCAGAAGTTCTGGTGATTCAGCTATTTCTCAAAACACAGTTCTTTACTCTGCTGCCACAGTTTGAGTTAGCCAGCATCTAACCGGTTAGGCTCCCCATGCTTGACTCAAACCACTGAGGTGGGCTGAGACTCCGAGCTAAGCTCTCTCTAAGGGAATCCTCTTTTTGATATTTTCCTGTGATCTCCACTGCCTGTGTTTTTACGCTCTTGAAATGGGTGAGGGATTCATGTGTTTTCTACTGATTCTGGAATTCTTGCTTTGAAATCATTTGCCTTTTGAACCGTCACCTCACTTTGGAGTGTACTTCAGCTGAAAACTTCCATTTTAACCTCAGGTTGCATTCAGGTCACCCTGTGTGTCGCAAGTGCTTCTATTTGAGAATTCTCCCTCACCTCTCTCCCTTACCTGTGACTTGTATAAGAAATGGAAAAAGAGTATGGAAAAAGATCTGTACTCTCATTGCTGTATATTCATTTTTGAATATTCCTTTCATGCTTTTTCCCAGATTCACACATATTTTATATTATTTGAATTGATGTATGTATTTTGACTTTTTATTTACTATTATAAGAAACATTCAATACAGTCATAATTTTAATAACAAATGAGTATTCTATGAGTCTTTCCAGAATTTGAGAGTTAAATAAATGTTCTTTCTCCAACTAAAGTTTTGAAAAAACAGTTTTAGAACCTTTGTGCATATAGCTTTTTTTGTATTTATATTGATAGCACACTAACTAGGAGGAGATTTTTTTTAAGGCCAATGAACTATTTTAAAGCAGATGCCTTTTTCACAGGACTAGTGTTCCGGGGTGCATATGAATATCCAGAACAACCCAGATTCTGCAGAACAATGACAGTGCTTTGCCTGTTTGATCCTCATCACACTCAGGCCTGCAACAAAAATTTCCATAAGTATGACAAGGCAAAGTAAGTCAACACATTGGCATTTTTATTCTATTATTCATCTGTTCATCTATTCATGCAACATGTATTTATTGAGTTCCTTTTTATACAAGAATTGAGGTAGGAGCTATGGGAAATGCAAAGAAAAATAAAATGTGGACTTGTCTTCAGATTTCATTCTGGTAGAAGAGAGATCAAAAATCATAGTAATATGTGTACAAAAATATTTTAGTGGCTATTGTGGGTTACTCATACACGATCGCAATTTATATTACATCATTTAATCTTCCCAAAAGTCCTTAAAAGTAGGCATAAGTAATCTAATTTCAGATGGGGACACAGAATCTCAGAGAGGTTAATTTGTACCAAACAGACAGCTAATAAATGGCAGAGGAGTATTCAGCCCCCAACATGACTCTAGAACTATCCATTATGGCATTCCTTGTGTACAAAACAGTCTACCTTTAAAAGGGATTCAAGGAAGGTGTTATTAGTTTTCAGAAAAGAAGAACAGTATGATCTATAGGGACAATCAAAATATTTTATAAAGACAAAGACAGTTGCATCACCAGATAGTTCACAGGTAAATTATTTCTGTTAGGCAAAAGGGCAACTGAGTTTGAATCGTCCAATTGATTTTCTAGACTGATCCAATTTTCTTTGATTAGGTCTATGCGTCTAAAGCCTGAGAGAAAAATTTCATGTATTCCATAACCCTGAACAGTTTATACAGCTTCCCCCAATTTTAGAGAAGCCAAAATTATTATTGCTCTCATTGTACAGTGGTTCTCATGAGCTGTAGTGAGAGGAACCCAGTGAATTCCTCAGCTAGTCAACTTTTACTCCCACCAAGGATATACAACCCAGTGAGACGGATGTTTCCGTTGGGGAGTGAATAGGTTTTTCAGGTGGTTTCAAGTTGTCCATATATTAAAGTTAATAATTGTTGCAATGTTAATAGGGACCAAACATTGGAAGGTTATTGTAACATCATTTTTAACAAATAAGGGTTCCATTTTTGTGATGGACAGAACCCTGGTAACTATGCCACCATTTCAGTTATAGAAACATGAGAACTGTCACCATTCTGTCAGCACCAGGACTTTCCATCTTGATATCTATATTGTCTACTTTCAGTGCTTTCTCTACTATTTACATTATATATTATTTACCTGAAATATTTGAGAGCATACCGTCTTTGTTACATAAACCTAGGCTTAGAAAAAAAGAATACGATTTTTAACTCATTCTGGTTAAAATAACTATATAGATAACACTAGAAATACCTTCTCAGTGCTTCACATGGCAACCTGATTTTCTAAGGTTAAAGGAAAGAATCATTACCATCACCATCATCAACGTCATCAACAAGAAGACTTTCATCCAGCTGCAGAGCATGCTAACACTCTACATGGATCCACTTAAAGAGTACGTCGCCTTGAGGCTTCTGTGTGATATCATATACTTTGTTATCTTCTGGTATTTTATGATGTTCATTCTGTCTTTTTTTCTTTTTTTAGAATAGTCAATGGTAAATATATTTAAATTGGTGAAAGCTATCTACATATACTCTTCTAAGAAATACTAAGTTTTAAAAACTTCTACACAAACCTTTTAATTTTAATGGCATAATTAAGTGAAAAAGTGTTGAAATTTTAAGGTCAGATAATTATTTTTAAAATTGGCTGACATAGCCACCACAGAGTATGTATAAACTTATGCATGATAGAGTAAAAATACTCTCAGATAAAAGTGTCCCCGTGGTGCTCATATTTGAAAGCACATGAATTAAACAGGCCTCCCTCACCTCTGGTGGCACATAGAATTTTTATGTCTTAACTAGGCTTTTGTATTTATTTTATGTAAAAATACCAGTACGCCAATAAAATTTTTTATTTTTCTGTAAATATCATAGCATGAGATATAAAAACCATAGCATTGCCTTAAAATGTTTTAGTGTAATTTACCCCACAATTGCCTCTAAATCCTATTGAATATAACATCCCTACCTTCCTCTTCTTATGGACTGTAAGAATATTTACTATATCCGTATGTCATCCTTCTCTTCTGAATTTCAACTGCTTATTTCTCTTGCCCTCATTTTTCTAAGATACTAATTCTGATACTACATTTTTAAAATTCACATTTTCTAAGCTTGAAGCTGATGCATTAAAAACTGTTGTCTAATTAGATATGATTAAATTAATTAGATTTAGGTGAATATTACATTCATGCATTGCTTAACCATGGGGATCCGTTCTGAGAGCTGCATTGTTAGGCAATTTTGTCATTGCGTGAACACGATAGAGAGGAGTGAAGGGGAACTAAACTTGTCACCCCAAAATGTGTCTCTTTAGCGTGAGGATTATTTTAGGCTGATTATTTTTAAGAAACAAAAGACTCCGAAAGTTCTTCTTGTTACTTCCCCTTTAACTGTCTAAAAGAATTCAGATTCAAAAAACTCTCTCAGGAGGTGAACTATCACCTTGGCACAACATGAACCAGGTAGGAGACAAGGAGGAACCTAGAAAAGCCTCTTTGTTGGGCTCCCTTCTGTGTTCTATTTCTGTGTGGCCAAACAAACGTTTTCCAAAATAAAACTCGTTTTCCAAACTTTTGCTCCTTTTCATCCAATGTGAATTGCCTTTTTTCTCTTTCAAGTCTCTGACTCTCCCCACCCCCAAAATCTTCCCTTTAGATGGGGTGAAGGTGAGGGCTTTGGCCATTTTGGCAAGTTACTTGGTTTGCCTGGGTTTCGCTCATGTATACATGCTATTAAACTTTTGTTTGGTTTTCTCCTGTTTGTCTGTCTCATGTCACTTTAACTCTTAGACCAGCCAGAAGAACCTAGAAGAGTAAAGAAAAATGTCTTCCTCCCTTACAGTACTTACACAGACTTGGCTAGTAGAGCTATTACAGATGTAGGCTATATGGCGCTAATCCTATGGGACCACCATCATATATACAGTCTGCCCTGGACTGAAACGCTTTTGTGTGGCACATGCCTATACTTAAACTAAAGGCATACTTCATTTTATTGTGCTTTGCTTTATTGCATTTTGCAGATATTGTGTTTTTTACAAATTGAAGGTCTGTGTCAACCATGCATCAAGAAAATCTACCAGTGCCGTTTTTCCAATAGCAATTGCTCATTTTGTGTCTCTGTGTTACATTTTGGTAATTCTTGCAACATTTCAAACTTTTTCATTATTATTGTATTAATTATGGTGTGCTGTGATCAATGAGCTTTGATGTTAGCAATGAAATTGTTTTGGGGTACAACAAATTGTGACCATATAAGACAGTGAACTTAATCAATAAATGTTGTCTGTGCTCTGACTGTTTCACCAATTGGCCGTTCACCCATCTCTCTCCCTCTCCTTGGGCCTCCCTATTCCTTGAGCATACAATATGGAAATTAGGTGGATCAATAACCCTACAATGGCCTCTAAGTGTTCAAGTGAAAGAGTCTCACATCTCTCACTTTAAATGAAAAGCTAGAAATGATTAAGCTTAGGGAGGGAGGCATGTAGAAATCTGGGATGAGCCAAAAGCTAGGCCTCTTGCACCAAACAGTTAAGCAAGTTGTGACTGCAAAGGAAAAGTTCCTGAAGTAAATTAAAACTGCTGTTCCAATGAACACACACATGGTAAGAAGTGAAACAACCTGTTGCTGATATGGAGAAAGTTTTAGTGGTCTAGATGGAAAATCAAATGAGCCAAAACATTCACTTAAGACTAAGCCAAATCCAGAGGAAGGCCCTAACTCTCTTCAATTCCATGGAGTACTGAGAGAGGTGAGGAAGCTTCAGAAGAAAAGTTTGAAGCTAGCAGAGGTTGCTTCATGAGGTTTAAGGGAGGAAGCCATCTCCATAACATAAAAGTGCAAGGGGAAGCAGCAAGTGCTTATGCAGAAGCTGCAGCAAGTTATCCAGAAGATCAGGCTAAGATAATTAATGAAGGAGGTTACACTAAACAACAGATTTTCTGTGTAGATGAAACAACTTTCCATTGGAAAAAGATGCCATCTAGGACTTACATAGCTAGAGAGGAGAAGTCAATGCCTGGCTTCAAAGCTTCAAAGGACAGGCTGACTCTCTTATTAGGGGCTAATGCAGCTGGTGATGTTAAGTTAAAGCCAATATTCATTTACCATTCTGAAAATCCTAAGGCCCTTAAGAATTATGCTAAATCTACTCTGCCTATGCTCTATAAAGAGAATAATAAAGCCTGGGTGACAGCGTGTCTATTTATAACATGATTTATTGCACATTTTTAGCCCCCTGTTGAGACCTACTACTCAGAAAAAAATGATTCCTATCAAAATATTACAGCTCATTGACAACACACCTGGTCACCCAAGAGCTCTAATGGAGATGTACGTGAACTTAATGTTGTTTTCATACCTGCTAACACAACATCCATTCTGCAGCCCCTGGATCAAGGAGTCATTTAGACTTTCAAGTCTTATGATTTAAGAAATGCATTTCATAAGGCCATAGCTGCCATAGATTGTGATTCCCCTGATGTATCCATGCAAAGTAAATTGAAAAACTTCTGGAAAAAGTTCACCATTCTAGATGCCAGTAAGAACATTTATGATTCATGGGAAGAGGCCAAAATATCAACATTAATAGAAGGTTGGGATAAGTTGATTCCAACACTCATGGATAACTTTGAGGTATTCAGGACCTCAGTGGAGGAAGTAACTGGAGATGTGGTGGAAATAGCAAGAGAACTAGAATTAGAAGTGGAGCCTGTAGATGTGGCTGACTTGCTGCCATCTCATAATAAAACTTTAATAGCTGAGGAGTTGCTTCTTATGGATGAGCAAAGAAAGTGGTTTCATGAGATGAAATCTACTCCTGGTGAAGATGCTGTGAAGATTGTTGAAATGATAACAAAGGATTTAGAGTATTACATAAACTTAGTAGATAAAGCAGTGGCAGAGTTTAGAGGGTTGACTACAATTTTGAAAGAAGTTCTACTGTGCATAAAATGCTATCAAACAGTACCACATACTACAGAGAAATTGTTTGTGAAAGGAAGAGTCCATTGATGTGGCAAACTTCGTTGTTTTCCTATTTTAAGAAATTGCCACAGCCACCCCAACCTTCAGCAACCACCACCCTGATCAGTCGGCAGCCATCAACACCAAGGCAAGAGCCTACAGCAGCAAAAAGACTACTACTTGCTAAAGGCTCACATGATGGTTTGCATGCTTTTTAGCACTAAAGTATATTTTAATTAAGGTATGTACACTTCTTTTTTTAGACATCATGCTATTGCATACTTCATAGACTATGGTATAGTGTAAACATAACTTTTATATGCACTGGGAAACCAAAAATTTCATATGACCTGCTTTATTGCAATATTGACTTTATTGCAGTGGTCTGCAACTGAACCCACAATATCTTTGAAGTATGCCTGTATAGCATAAATAATTAAAAGCCCAGGCTCTGGGATTATATTTCTTGGCTTTACTACTTCCTAGCTGTGTTGCAGTGGGCAAGTTACTTAAGGTCTTAATGCCTCAGTTCTCTAATCTATGGATCCAGGATAATAAGAGCATCCATACCATTGAGTTGTTGTGAGGACTAATGGGATAATCCACATAAACACGTAGAACAATATCCAACACAAAGCAAACATGCATTAAAGTTAGATGTATTGGGGGTTTTGTTACTACAATTATTATTATTGTATAATAATTACTACTATAACTATCATACAATTTGATTTAATTTAAAAGACACCTTTTAAAAACCCCACCAGGCACTATATAAGTCCAGACACTGAGGACATAAAGATGAATAATGTATGGTCACTTTTGAGGAAAAGCAAGAAACCGTAGAGAATAATATACGATAAGCAAAAAAAAAAAAAAAAGGGAAAAATGTACAAAGTAATTTGAAGCTAATCCAGCACAGTTTTATAATCAAGTCTAAAGATACTGGATTTATAAGATTCCGACAACAAACAAAATTTGAATTCTAGCTCAACTCTAATTGAATTTCACATTCTTTTATTTACTCACTTTTAGTTTAAAATTTTAACTCACTCATTTTCTATATTTGCATTTTGTGGATTTTTCCTATTGTCATTTTGTGCTTAGTTTATAGCTTATTCTTATTAACATGGCTCTTATTAATTTTCTAAATAAGCTAATTTAATATCTGTTTTATGTATTTCCACATTTAGGTGAGAAAAACGTACTATAATTAAAATCTTAAAAGTTTCTCAGTTAAGTTTGAAGAGGTCATAATTTCCTCAATAGAAAATCACTTTTTATTAAATCCATATTTCCCAAGTTGTTTTTAATAAAATATTTAAGACATATCCTATCAAAACAATACTGTTTTCTTATTCTTCATAACACTGGTCACTACTTAACATTGTGTTATATAGCTATTTGTTTATTCATGCATTTGTTGTTTTTCTTAATAAACTGTAAGTTTCATGAAGGCAGAGACCTTTGGTTTTTCACTGTTCTCTCAAACAGTGCCTTGCACATAGTAAATGAACATGTGGAGTTATATTATATGGCATTTCCCAAACTGATGTGGTCTTGGACCTGTTTCACTGTGGTTCATTTCATGGAACTAGGATTCCTTGGAACATACATTGGGAGATGCTCTGTGAGAATACTTTCAATTGGTTCTCCAGGTCTACTTTCCATCCTTTTCCTCTCACGATTTGCCCCAGATGCTGACCTGTACAAATTGCATGGAGAGGCTCCCTTTCCCTCTGCTTCTGGTTGAATTCAGTCAATTAAAGACAGTAACAGAAGATCCAGAC